>NC_056747.1:1061542483-1061647483 GCF_019279795.1 Protopterus annectens | reverse complement strand
TATTAAAAAGATTTTGTATGTTAAGAAAACAGGTATTATAATTATTATATATAATAGATTTAATATCTTTAGATAGTATTATACCTAAATAAGTTATCTGACCTGAATTGGGTACATATTTAGTAAAATCACTAATGAGAATATTTTTCGTGTATATATAGGTAGTATTTTAGTTTTTCTTCATTGAATATTAAACCAGAAATACTTTTAAAATTCATCATGTTATCAAATAGAGACTGTATAGAAGAATTAGATCCTGCTGATGTAATTCGAACATCATCTGCAAAAAGTTGAATTTTGGATGTTGTATTTTCATCTATTTCAAAACCCTCTATGTCAGTACTGTTTCTGATCAAATTAGCCCAAGGCTCCATTACTAAAGTGAATAATAGTGGAGAAAGTGGACATCCTTGTTTTGTACCTTTAAGAATGGGTATTTTTTGTGAAACATATATTCCTACCTTAATATAAGCCAACGTTCCTTTGTATAAATGTTCAATTAGATTTACAAATGCATCCGAGAAGTTTGTGCACTTCATTAAGGTAAACAGATAGCCCCAACTTACTGAATCAAATGCTGAACTTATATCAAGACTAATAAGTGTTAAATCTTTCTTTTTCCTATTTGCAAAATCTATTAATGTTAAAGTTCTTCTTATATTATCAAAAGTATTTCTATTTACAATGAAGCCTGTCTGATCTATATCTATAATGCTGGGAATGATTGTCTTCAATCTATCAGCAAAGATATTCATAAACATTTTATAATCAACATTAAGAAATGAGATGGGCCGATATAAAGAACATCTAGTTGGATCTTTATTAGGTTTTAAAATTGGCGAAATAAATGTATATTGCCAAGATGGGGGGGGTTATTAACTCAGTTTGGGCCAAAATAAAAACCTTATGTATTAATGAATATGTATTTTTAGAAAGGATTTTATATATCTCTGGTATAATACCATCATTACCCGGTGCTTTGTTTGATTTAAGCTTATTTATTTGTGTAATAACTTCTGTATATGAAATACTCTTGTCCAATAGTTTAATCTGTTGTTTATTAAGCTTTTATTCATATTTGTGGTTATAAACTCCTTTATTTTATCTTTAGGTTCCATGTTAATATTATTATGGTTAATTTTGTGAAAGTGATTTCTAAATTCATCTAGTATTTCTGGTATACTAGAAACATTCTTCTTTTTCCTTAGAGAAAAGATTTCTTTGATATGGTTTTGTTTATTCAACCTTTTTGTTTTATTTTTAAGTCTATGTAAGTATTTGGGGCTTATTGAATAAGACAAAACTTGTATTTCTCTAAAGTTATTTTAACTTTATGAGTTAAAATTTCTTTGTATTTCTCATTTAGTTTGTTTATTTCTTCAATAACTTTCTTGTCCATAATATGTTCTTTATTATTATGTTTATAAGAGTCTAATTTACTTTGAATATCTAACAATTCCTTATCCCAAGATTTCCTTTTATTATTATACCATCTGATACTTTGTCCATATAGATATGATTTTAAGGCATCCCAAACATAAACAATAGAGACTTCAGGAGTGTTATTTATGTCTAAAAATGTTTTACTTCTGAAAGTATATATTCTTTATAGTCTTTTAGTTGAGTTAAGTATGCTGGTATCCTTTTGATCTGAACATTATGAGTATTTTTATCATGAATTCAAAAACAATTGAATTATGATCAGATATAGGACATGAAATGATTTTGGAATTAATTAAATCTGTTACCATCTGGTTAGAAATAAAGACCCTATCTATTTTTGAATAAGTTTTGTATCTGTTAGAAAAAAAGGTGTATGGTAATGATTTTGAATCTATCTGATTATTAATATCATTCAAATGATAAGAATTAGCAAAATCCTTTAAATTTGCATTAGATGTAATTCTTCTCTTTCCTATAGTGGTAGTATCACTTTCATGTAGTATACAATTAAAGTCACCAGCTAAAATAATATCTCCTATAGAGAATGATATGATCTTATCAAGATGATGTTTCACTGTATTAATACCAATTCCAGGTATCCAATATACATTAATTAAAGTGTAAGTCTTCCCATTAATTTGTATTGTAACCATACAAAACATTCATTTGTCATCCTGATAAGACTTAATGGTTTTAGGAATGGGCATACTTTTATTCCATAAAATAGCCACTCCTCTTTTTTCTGAGTGTGCTCTGAACTAACCAATACTGTATATTTGTTTGTGGCTAGTTTATCAATATGTTTTTTCAAGAGATGGGTTTCTTGTAGGAAGACTAAGTTGGCCTTATGTAAATTAATGTATCTTATTAGGCTTGCCCTTTTACATGGATTATTCAATCCATTAATGTTTAAAGAAATTCCTTTTAAAGATGTCATTTGGCATTTTTAAAACTTAAGAATCTTATGATCAAAATAACAAATAACAAGATAAGTAATGTTACATCTCCTCCTTTAGGTGTACCTTTAAATATAGCTGTATTTATTGAATCTCTTATGGGATTTCGTATAGGATTCAATTTTGTTTGTAGTGACAATGAATGTACAAAATATATTGTGGATGTCAAAACTATATACAAATAACAATGAACAAGTGAAAATAATGTAAGGATTAAACCTTGCATCCAGCCTGGAGTTGTAAACTCCAACTTAGAGTAGTATTTACCAATCAAGTTAACCCCCTACCCTAAGCAGCAGTACGTCAGCTACCACCTTATCAATTTAATACTAGTTATATTTAACTGAAGTTAACAGTTTTCAATTCAATTATCTAGCAAGACAAGACTACACATTTGGTAAAACAGCATCATATAAACTAAAATAAACCTTTCTTTTTTTTTTAAAAAAAACTGTTCATACTACTATATACATCCATGTAATATAAAACACTTGTATTCAAATAGCATTCAAATAATCTTGATGTTAGAAATCAAGAGGAGAGAAAAATAAGTTCTAACATTCATTTAAATCAAAAACTTTGGCTAATATGATTCAGACATTACATATATTAGGATGCATCTATTTTCTGTCATGTAAATACAGTTAACAGCTTCCAAAAAAAAACGTGAATTGCTTGTATATGAGCATTTACTCAAACTCATTATTGCCAATAGAATAAAATATTGTATTCATAGAAATTGTTATAAATCATACTTCATAGTTAAGCAGATTCTCAGGAACATTTATATACATATCTACATACACACACACATATACACACACACACACACACACACACACACACACACATATATATATATATACATACATACACACATACACACACATATACACATATACATATATATATATATATATACATGCATACACACACACACATACACACACACACACACACATACACACACACACACACACACACACACAAACACACACACACACACACACACACACACACACACACACACACACACACACACACATACACACACACATACACACACACACACACATACATATATATATATATATATATATATATATATATATATATATATGATCTCACTGAGTTGTATCTTTACTGAGCACCATCATACATTGCTGTCCCTTCAATAAATCTGTCTGCTTTATACAAAATAATGCACAGCAAACACATTTTAGTAACCAGATTTTACAAACATGCTATACTACTGCTTTAAAATATATCACATGACAATTTCTTCCAGTATAGAGTTATAAAATTATTTATGCTTGTCAATCAGATGAATTAAATGAGTTATAGTAATGTATATGTTTGGGACATAGGTTTTAACACATATTATTAATCTGCTATTCCTGTATCTGTGATGTGTCAGTGTGATATGTAGGTCAAAGGTGAGACCAGCTGCTTTCAGCTTCTCTGTGAGAATTCTGAGAGTTGAAGCTTTTGAAGTAGCTCATGGACACTGTGCATGAGACAGCCCACATCCCAGATTGTCTCTCTTAACATTTTGGCGGAAACTTATTAAAACTAGTGACAAACATTCATTTAGCAGTGTAAATGCTTCTAAACATGACAAAACCTTCACAATGCATTCTACAGGTTATTACAGACTCTATGTAAGTGAAATCAAGCCCAAAATTATTAATAAGTAACAAAACTCAACATTTTTGTCCCAACTCAACTCCTATGCGAATCTTATTATTTACTGTGTCTATATGATCAAAAGTATTTCTATATATTAATAAAGAAAAGAAAAGAGAGTAGAAAGTAAAAGGGTGTAAGGCAGAAATAAAAAAAAATGTAAGAGAAAGCTATAAGAAGTATATACAATAGAATATTACTGTTTATATTAATAGAGTTAAAAATAAAACATATTATTTACTATTATTTAGTTCTAATTATTATTAGTTAAAGCATGACAGATTATTTACAAACAAGCATAAGCAGTGTAATCAAGAAAATATAATTAGGTAGTGTCATTCCTGTATCTATGATGTGTCAGTGTGATATCTAGGTCAAAGGTGAGACAAGCTGCTTTCAGCTTCTCTGTGAGAATTCTGAGAGTTGAAGCTTTTGAAGTAGCTCATGGACACTGTGCATGAGACAGCCCACATCCCAGATTGTCTCTCTTAACATTTTGGCGGGAAACTTATTAAAAACTAGTGACAAACATTCATTTAGTAGTGTAAATGCATCTAAACATGACAAAACCTTCACAATGCATTCTACAGGTTATTACAGACTCTATGTAAGTGGAATCAAGCCCAAAATTATTAATAAGTAACAAAACTCAACATTTTTGTCCCAACTCAACTCCTATGCAAATCTTATTATTTACTGTGTCTATATGATCAAAAGCATTTCTATATATTAATAAAGAAAAGAAAAGAGAGTAGAAAGTAAAAGGGCGTAAGGCAGAAATAAAAAAAAATGTAAGAGAAAGCTATAAGAAGTATATACAATAGAATGTTACTTACTGTTTATATTAATAGAGTTAAAAATAAAACATATTATTTACTATTATTTAGTTCTAATTATTATTAGTTAAAGCATGACAGATTATTTACAAACAAGCATAAGCAGTGTAATCAAGAAAGTATAATTAGGAATAGCATTTGAAGAACATATAAACTTTTAAAGGAAAAAAATGTATCAAATTACTGACCTTATTTTTCCTCTTCAGAAAGAGAAACAAGTTAAATCACAGCTTGCCATTAAATCTCCAGATATTTTGACTAGTTATGAAACAAAACATTTCTTTGCACACAGAGAATAACTTTGATTAAATCTTTTTCAAAATATTTGTTGCTTCTTGGAAATGCAGGAACTATATTTAAAATGATTAATAATAAAATAAAATGATGAGAGAGAAAAAAAAAACATAGTACAAATCATTTGTTTTTTAGTCTCTTTTTCTTCTCTGAAGTCTTCCACGAAGTTTCAGTTGCCAGTCTCTTTAACGAAGGACTAGCCCATTCCATTTCTTCTATTTTTTCCAAAATCTTATTTTTTTGATAAACAGTAAAGCAGAGTCTAAGTCATCGAAAATTTTAGGACCATCAGGAAGGAAGATTTTAAGCTTGGCAGGAAACAGAAGGTATGTTTTAAACTGTGCTTTTTTAAGCTCCCTTATTAGTGGCAGAAAAACTTTTCTTTTAGCTAATACCATGGAAGAATAGTCATTGTCAAAACGCACAGTTGTTTCATTAATCTTAACAGGAGCTTTAGCCCAAGCAGATTTAAGAACCATCTCTTTATCAAAAGATGATAGAAATCTAACTATAACTGATCTAGGATAGTTTTTGTTAGAGTTAGTATTAGCTATAGATCTATGTGCTCTTCGATACCAAAAGAGAATGCTTCTGGTAAATCTAAAGTTTTAGGGAGCCATGTTGTTTAAAAAGAAGTAATATTGTTACCTTCAATATTTTCTGGCAGTCCAAAAATCCTAATGTTATTGCGCCTAGATCTATTTTCCAGGTCATCCAGCTTTGTTTGTAAATGTGTATTTTGTTTCAGCAGAAACTCAATGTTGATTTCCTCTTCTTGTATTCTATTTTCCATGTCATTCACAGCTTCTTCTATGCCTGTCATCTGGATCTTCTGTTGTTGCAGGTCCATATGTAACAAGTCTATTTGTTTTGTAGTTTTTTCTATGAAAGTGTCTATTTTAGTATCCATTTTATCCATCTTGGCAGTAAGTTGCTGGACTATAATTATCAGAGACTGAAGTTCTTTCTTGATGCTGGAGTCTTGAGAATTTGTCTTACTGGAACTCATTTCAGACTGATAAACTGACAGGAAAATTTCCAAAGTAATTTCTGACAGGAATATTATTAAGATTTCCTTTCTTTTTTAGATATAGTTCAAGAACTATATAAAACAAACATATTTAGAAAGAAAATTACTTAAAAAATTAATTTTTTAAGTAATTAATTCCTGTCAATGCAATGAAATTGGTGGAGCTGAAGAAATCTGCTGCTATCCTGTGTTCATCCTTGGCCACGCCCTATAGCAATGCATTTCTGATTACAGATACATTTTCCCTAGTCATACCTTTGGATTACTTACAGATACATATTTGTACTTATACATACATTTCTTTTTCACATTTAACTACATTTATGCAGTAATTATCCAGGTTGATTTTCAAACCTAGTGTTGATAAGATTTAAAAATAAAATGTTAAAAAATCCTTACTGTAGAACTCTGGCCTTTCCCCATTACCTGGTCTAACCACTTGGACATCTGGTCGGGCCTGCATCTATGTAGGTCATTCTACTTCTGCCAGTACTAGGGCCCAGAGTGGGTGATCTCTGTCATGCATGACAGGCATCCACCCATCTCTTGCCAGATATCACTTTTTTTTCACTCAGTGCTGAGTACCACTCTTGCAGTCTTGTCCACACAAGAGTACGGCAAGAGGTAGACTGTGATTTTGGTCTCCTTATCTGATCAGTTTAGAGCTCAGCCTCATGCCTTCACAGGTGCTGAGATCTGTCAAAGTGCCAGTGCCAAAGTGAGGAATGTAACTACATGGCTGTGCTTTGGAGAGTGGGAACCACACCCTCTGGGGTGTAACATCACCATAACCCCAACTACCACATAGAGTTACCCACATCTGCAGCCTCAACAAGCATCTGCTCAGGAAGGTTGGCTTCAGGAATGTAACATATTCACATAGAGAAATGACCACTCAAGTGACATGATGTAACTTCAGAGACTTCAACACTATAATGTGTTCCTTTAGTATTGGTGCTAGTCTGATCTGTATAAAACTACTTAGATTTACCTGCCATTGGATGAGTTTAACAGGGTCTCTAAGGCTGATGTTCTTTTCTTGCGCCACATCATTTTTGCATCACAGCTCATAATGACAGTGTTTTCTATGTATACTGGTGAATGTGTCTATGCAAGCTTCAGATGTAGGTACCTGCATCACTCGTGTGTTACATTTATGTCTTAGATAGATAGTTGAATATTTAAGATTACCTTCTTACCTATATGTCATTATAAATCTTTAAATGTACTATTTTCATTAGTCAGTGCTGTAAGAACATTTGTCTTCTTTCAGTTTTTAAGTGTGGAGACTGCAGTGGTGCTGTGTGCCTTCCCAAGGAGTATTTTGAGGCTGTTCTTTTCCTAAGGTTTTTAAATGCTTTCTGGAGCACTTCGTTATGCACCATGATGGAAATGGTGAAGGTATTATCATACTGTACCAGGCAATGATTAATGCAAGAAGGGTGGAGAATAGTTCAGTTCTAGCAATCATGGAAAGACTATCCCAATCCTAAGAACATGTTGAAGTTTAAAAGCTTAGTTGAACTGCATAGTATCTCTTAGGCCAGCATCAGTGTGATAAAAAAGTTTGCTTTCAGGTTCATTAAAATTAGCCTTCAGCAAATTTGTTTTGGGACTTCCAGAAAAAATATCGTTTATGGATTCTTCACCAACCCAGCTTTAGTAACTACATTAACAATGGAAAAAAGTTTTACAAACACAGTAACACTACTTTGACAACTAATGTCCAGATTCATGACTATCAGTCACAAGTGTCCTTTTCAGGCCAGGCTGTTACAAGTATGAATAGCAATGTCAGATAGTGCTGTATGTACTAAGAAAATACTCCATCTGCAGTGGGATGCAGAGCTAAAGTAAGGTTACCTTTTCAAGTTATTTGGCTTAGGGATTCTACATTTAGCTTCATTTCTAGAAGCAAAGAATTGCTATGTCTTCTCCTTTCTCCTCCTCTTCTTCTTATCATTTTGTGGTATTTTCATATCCTGCTAAGTAATAGGTTCCATTGTGTCCATCTCAGCTTTATTTATATCTTCTAAGACTTCAGTTGTCATGGAAAGAGTTTCTTTAGTGTCTTTCCTGAGGAGCAGCATTGAAATTATCTTTGATTTGGGTTAATTCAGTTTTGGTTTCCTTGGGAATTTTTGCAGTGTGATCTCAGCATGATGGCAAACATTTCCAGGATGCTAGAACATTTTAACTTTTTTAACTGAACTTTGTTTGTTTTAAACAGTAACATTTTGAAACAATAAACTGCATAATTAAAACAAAACTGACAGAAAACTATGTGCAATATATTCACTGCTCGGTAAAACTTTGAAACAAGAAGAAAAACAAAGCATTCAGTATAAACAATTATTACTAAACTGCATAGTTAAAACAAAACTGACAACAAACCTGCACTGCATAAATATCAATAATCCTTTAACAACTCAGGTCATCACTCCACTTAAAAAAACATGCCCTCATATGAGTGTCTAACAGAAAGAATACGCTGCTGCACAAAAGTTCCCATATCTAGCAATTAACTGTTTCCAGTGTTGAGGGACAGAGCTTGGCTGGCCATTCCTCTTCAAAGTATACAATATAGATATAACCTTGTTTCCTGTATAAAGATCTACATTCTTGGTGGAAGGTTTCCTCTCTTAATTTTCATTGCTTGGTACATAACAGCTTAACCACACTGTCCAGGACCCAGCATAGTTCTAGAATAAGAAATACTCAGATCTCAATTTTAGGCACAATACCAGCATACAGAATTCCCAGTTCAGCGTGAATGATATGTGAAAGATTTTCATTAGCTTTTAAGATAGGGAGTCCCAGTGTTTATGAGGCATACCCAGAACATATCATTATCATTGGCTCCAGTTTGCCCACAACATGAACATCGACTATCTGCTTTCATCCCTGATCTCACTTGTGTGCACATTGTGAGCTACCAGTGAAACAGTATTCTTCATTGTTGGGTTTTCGATCTGGACCAGTACATAAGCATACTAGGTCCCATTTTATCTTTGTCAAATAGACTTTTCTCTTAGATTCTCTGTCAATACATGTTTCAAGGTCTTGACCTAACTTTACCACAGATCTCTATAGATTAACCCAGCTCTAACAACCCTCCACTTGTATTCCACATGTGGACCTTCTTAGCCCTTTCTGGCTGGAATATATGTTTCAACCACACCTGGCTAACCTGATGATATGTAAGCCATTCTTATTTCTTCAATTAAAACTCAACACAAAGACTAGGAAAGACTCTAAGCATAGGACTGGACTGAGTCTCTATGTCTTGCTCCCAACTTTTTAGCCCTTTACCTGTCCAGTACATTCTTTGGATCTTGCCTACCAGATCTCTTATTCTAGAATAATGCCAGATACAGCTGATGGTGTTTCTCCCCCATTCAGAGCCATTCACCTGCATACTTTCTTGTGGAAAATAGGAGAGAATATCGAACTTGACTGACTCTTTACCCTCATCCTCAGCAGTATTCCTCAAGGTCCACTGTATTAGTGGGATAAGCTTGAACACAAGGGCGTAACTTGTTAAATGAAAGAGTCCATATACATCAAACTTTGTGTGCGGGATATAAGCTACTGATTCCGATATGCTACGTCCACTCTTACCTAGAACAGCAGAATTAACGAGTCCTTGTAAAAGTTCTAAGCTTGGATGTTTGACAACAACAACTGGAATATTTTGCACAAAGTATAAAATGTGTGCTAGAAGCATTACTTGCACCACCCGAATATTACCAGTAATGGTATTACAATTTTTCAATCTGAGTAGCAGGTCTCTTATTTTTTTGATTTCTAGTAGATTTTCCTCTAGTGTGTCAAAGTGTCTTCCCCTATCTTAGACCTAAGTATTTGAAGGATTTCACTACAGGTAAAAGTGTAGCTAGGTTGGGGCAAAGGGGCAGCTGTCCAGGGAGCAAGATGTCCAGAGTACAAATGGGAGATAGCCAACTGAGAGGGAGTGGTAGTACCAGCATTCGAAAATGAATGTTTATAGTGCATAAGCCATCAGGGTTGAAACACTTTAATGCTTCATGTGTGGAATATAAATTGTAACATGGCACTTGCTACAGTTTACATTAAATGACCTACATTTTTGATAGGCTGTGTAGCCTAATTTATAGATGTCAGTAAGGACAAAGACATAGAAACTATTGACAATTGTAGGAAAGAAATTTCATATCAGGCTACATCAACTGGATTGCATTTTAGTCCAAACAAATATGTTGTGTTTTTGGGAAACTGGCATTTAACCACACTAATTATTTGAACACTACTGAGTTATCTGAAGTTAGTGTTTTGTTTTATTTTGACACCATATGTGACCATGCAGTGAAACTTATGCATTTATAAATTGTACTAAGCCTTATTCTACAATCTATGCAATGAAGTAAATAACAATGTGGATTATACTAAAAAAACATAAGGGACACAAATGCTGCCTTACAACTTCACTGGACTACAGTAATATTTTCAGTATATTAATGAATGGCCATCTTAATGCTTTTCAGAATAACTTTACTAAATCTATATCTCTATGTATATATATATATATATATATATATATATATATATATATATATATGTATATATATACTGATCCCTATTAATTGATTGATGTTTCAAAACTTCAAAGACCATATGGCTGACCAAGACCATATGATCGAAGTTTTGAAACTTCTAACAATTTGTATTGAGATAGCTGTACATCGCACAACTCGGGATTTTCCATTTTCCTCACTGTAGTGGGATCTCAGAGTTGGTATATTTAAGTAGCAGGGGGTGTGGGGGGTTGCAGGGGGCTTGCCCCCCTGCAAAAATGTACAGTAAGTTGTTTTATTTTATTTTACTGTTTTTTTATTTTTGCTTTGAAGTTTCAAAAATTCAAACACATGATCTTCGCCATATGGTCTTCGAAGTTTTGAAACTTCGATCAACTAATAGGGATCCATATATATATATATATATATATATATATATATATATATATATATATATATATATATATATGGGTACGTATCACTTCACCGAAACTCATTTCACCAAGACCAAATCACCTAAAGTTAATTTCCTCTAAAACTCATTTCACCTAAAACTTATTTCACTGACAAGTAGTACAATAAGGCAAGTCAAAGGTATATGTAATTTGCCCCACTGTAGTGCGATCCTGGGTTCAAGACTTGCCAGTGAAATGCATGGTGGTAACACAACATTTTCTTCTAGCAACTTTCCAAAATTATACAATCAATGTTTAAAATGTGTCCCTGGTAAGTCCCTAGCCACCACCACTTGTGAGCTTTGTCCAGGTTTTTTGTTTTAAGAGTTGAGAGCTATGGTGAGAAGTGAAAACTGAATTTGTATTCCCCCATTATTGGCATTGTTTGTCCAGTTTTTTGTGCTAAGAGGTTGCGAGCTATGGTGAGAAGTGAGAACTGAATTCCCTAAATTATAGCTATTAAGTTTCAGTCTTCCTCAGGAAACTGCTGATTTGGTATAGTGGTATGTTGCTCTAACTGTAGTGCATAGGGTCCTGGGCTCAAGACTTGCCAGTGACATGCATGGTGGTAGCACATTTTATTCTAGCAACTTTCCAAAGTTATATAACCAATGTTTAAAATGTGTCCCTGGTTTTTGAATTGTTGCCCCCCCCAAAAAAAAAAAAACTGAAGTTGAAAATAAGTGTGAAAAGCTGTGCAAGATGCCTAATCCTACGGCTTATACTACTGTCATTCTATTTATAGTGTGGGTGTGGAAGTAGACTTTTATGATGGAAATGTTCTGAATTGGGCAGTTTTGTCGTTATTGGTTCATGCATTTTGTTTCATTGCTCACAGTACAAACTACTGGAAAAATGTTTAAACGATACATTTAAAATGCACTCTGTCTAACAAGTGTGCTGTATTATACAAGGAATATAACTTAATAAAGTCAGGAAGGTGTATCAAAGAATAGAACACATGTATGTTTCTTGTTTTGTGTGCAAGGGGGCAATGATTTGAAAACAGCCCAAAGGTAATCTTTATCCACCACTGGCCAGATGCATTTTCTTTGGATGTGGTGTGTGGATTTCAATGCTATTTCAATGAATGTGAGTTTCAAGGGCAGATAAGTTTTAATGCCAAATCTATTTTCATTGTGAGACAGTATTGCTTTTAAGTGCAAGAAATATCACTCCCCACAGGACTAACGCTACCTGTGCCAAACTCAGTCCAAGCACATAAACTAACATAAAAGGCACAGTAGCCATGCAGGCAGTAAACACAGCACTTACCAAAATGCAGGAAACAAAGCTGAAAAAAAACTCTGCTTCATTTATTGTGATACAAACAGAAGACGTGGTAAGCACTTTCACCAGTATAGGCTTCTTCATACCAAAAGAACCCCCCTCTTGTACACCCTTATATGGCAAAAAAGGCACCAAAAACAGATAAACCATTAAAGGCACAGTACAACTATCACGGTATACAACATAAATGAAGTGCTTACTCTAAAATACATTAACCATAGTAAAATAAAAACACCTAAACCACTCATAAAACATGAATAAAGATGTTTAAAAACAAAAAACTGCATAAATTCATACTAACTGCACAACACTAGCAATAAATCCGCTCATAAAAATGCTCTCATGATATATGTAAAAAGCACAGTCATACATATCACTTCAATCTCTTGGACTTCAGGAAAGGTCTCAATGGTACTTTTTCATTCAGTCCAGGAAAAACATCTGCTCTAAGTCTAACAATCCATTTAGATTCAATACTCTCAGTTCTACCCCTCACACCCCCCCCCCCCTAAAACTAGTGTGTGTAAGATCTAGTACTTTAAAATGAAAAAAGTGTGTGGAATCATTAGACAAGACATGTTTGGACAAAGCATTGACAGTGGAATGAATCCTGATCTGGTAGAGATGTTCCCTTATTCTGTCCCTCAGCCTCCTGTCCATCTTGTCTATATAAAACGCAGCACAGGCTCCACAGGAGGCCAAATAAACAACATGTGTGGATTCACAGTTTGCATGAACTCTAACTTCATGGTTAGTGCCATAGACAGGGTGATAGAAATGGACATCAGTGTCTATGGAACAGCAATAGTTGCAACTACCACAGGGTACAGTACCAGCAACCCTATCACCTCCACCATCCATAACAGGATAACACAGCAATTTCTTTAGATTTGATCTATTCTTATAGACAAAACCTGGGGCAGCACCCACAATTTCCCTCACATTTGGGTCCAGTGTTAACACACCCCAGTGTGATCTAATCACATCCTTCAACCTACCTACATCCTTAGTATAATATAAGGGCACTCTGAAACCATAGTTTCTACTCCCTGCCAGAACACCCTGGGAGGGACCATCATGGTCCACTACAGTCTCAGAGTAAAAAGGTGCAGCAGCTTGTTCCCTCAAATTAAAGATGCTAAGGATGAAGCTACCAGGTAACAGGAAAAGAGGAAGGCCTAAGATAAGGTTTATGGATGTGGTGAGAGAGGACATGCAGGTGGTTGGTGTGACAGAGCAATATGCAGAGGACAGGAAGAAATGGAAACAGGTGATCCGCTGTGGTGACCCCTAACGGGAACAGCCGAAAGAAGATGATGATCCTCATTTTATGTTTATTTCCAAGCTTCTCCTTCATTTTGCTGAATGCAGTTCACAACAGCACTGCTGGGATGACTTTGTCATTTACTTTGGCAATAGTGATCAGTAGGAGTGTCTGGTATTCTTTCCATTTTGCTTATAAAGCATTTAAACTACTTCTGAAAGGACATTGGCAATGACTCATGTACAATCCCACAAACATTAGATGTTTCCCATTTCCCAGGGCAGTTGTATCCAAGTTTCTACAGGACTAATGCAACAAGTTCACTCAAACTTTAATTGCTGGGATCCATTGGACTCCCACATCATATTGTGTTGTAAAGCAGTGTCTGTCAGGAAGTCTCAGAAATGACCATGTGCCCCTAGCCAGCCTTCAGTTCTCCAAATTTCCCAACTTTATTGCTATGTTTTCTTTAGCTATCTGAAACAATGGAATGGAAAGAAACTGTTAGCACACTAAAACTTCATATAATCCTGTATAGTTCTGTATAGTCCATTCTATGTCTTATAACGTGTCACTATCTTTAAACTTGCATGTTATTATTATAAAGTCTTTTATTGTTTCAATATAAAATTGATACTAAGAATACAAGACAGTAATGTACAACATTGCATCAAGCAATTGTCTTATTGTAGTAAAATCTCAAGAGCTAATCAGCACAATATCTAATCCAGTACAAATAATTTCTCATTCATCATTTTAGTTTTCCTCTAATTATTTTCCTAAAATATTTAAAAATAGATAAGAGTTCCTTTCTTTGCCACTAAAAAGAACTCACAGCACATTATATTTCTCAACATTAAGTTCTAGCCACGTCCTCTGGGTGAAAAACCATTAATTTTGCTAAACCATTGGTTCTCTCTACTGAAAAAGAACCTATGATCAATTCCCACATAAGCAAGGCTCCCAGGTACTAAAATTCTTAAGGAATCTTTTCTCTAGATATAGCTTAGGCACAGTTCATATTTGTGTCAATAATCAATATCAAACAAATGTTTAGCAAAGATAAGGGAATAAGCAGATTGACTTGTTCACTATAGTACAAGCCAATTATATTTTTTATCTTTGTCTCTATAGACCAGAGCAATATAAACTCATTTTTTCCAGAACTTCCATAATTGTTCAAAATTATAATATCCCAAACAGTTAATCAGTGAAAGGCAACCTCTAAACAATTACTTTACCTGTGAGAGCCAACTGTCACAAAAAATACTCTGTTCTAACCACATGACCTTTTTCTTTACCATTTCATATATAATTGAAAACTTTGATGCACGATTCCTTTTAATCTTCTAATTTTGTGAAATCTGTTCCTCAAAATACTGTATGCAATATACCTCAAGCTCCTACTTCACCCATATCTCAGGGAATGGTTTAGGTAATCTCAATACTTTCTTGAATAAATCATCAGCCAGATCCTTGAAACTGACAAATATGCCCTTTGAACCCCTTGAGTCACTCTTTTGCATAAATGTTGGAAAAATTTGTTGTTTAATATTCTGTAGAGAACTGCTAGGTAGTGTGTACTCTATTTCAAAGTACAGTAGAGTATTAAGAATATTACAAAAGCAATAACTGGCGGTGGTGGTGCTGCGGTAGCGTTGTCGCCTCACAGTAAGACGCTGTCCGGTTCGATTCTCAGCTAGAGCGTCTTCTGCGTGGAGACATGCGTGAATGGGCAGACCTTTGTTGAAGGTTGTGCGTCAGGCCTGGGAAGCCAGTACGTAAAAATCAACTGCCAATCATTAGCGGACCGGAGTTCCGCTGTGGCGACCCCTAACCGGGAAAAGCCAAAAGACACAAACAAACAAAAGCAATAATTGCTTTCTTCTGTTTTCTTTCCATTTTTCTTTTTTGTATGCAAGACAGCAAATACCTATGTATGAACTTGTATCAGCAAAGAGCTATACATTGGGTTTCAGCCCATAAAGTTTACTATATTTACCACTTTTCTTTATAACTGTAGATTTAGTTTTAGTTTTATTTAATTTAGTGGCCCAGTAATTAAGGAGCCTCAATCCTCACCACTAGCACCAGTGAAGGATGTGCACATTGGGAGGATGACAAGTACACACACAGTAAAGTACAATTTCCGTTAAGAGCACACAGAGATCACAGTCTGTGGCTGATTTCTCCCTCTCTCTCCATATCCCCAATAAGATTCCCACTGGCACAGCTATAGGGTTAAGATCTTAGCTGAGTGGTCAAGCCAAAACCTCCAGCACCCTCTCTGTCCTACCAGTGCTTCGTGTCCCTGCCCAAGTAGCTGACACTCACATACACTTTGGGATTTGATTTATATACAAACACATAGACATGCCTGGGGAAGGCAGGCACAGGTTCACTAGCTATGCCCCCTTCTGCCCAGACTGTACAGTAGTACCAGCTGCGTCCAACCACTACTTATCAGCTACTATAAGGTGCTTACAAAGGGTGACCAATTCTACTGTATAATGTTACTATTATCCAAATAGTAAGTGTGACCAAAACTTTTAAGGCTATTGGAGTGGCCCATACAGTGTCAACCAATACATATGCAAGTACACTAAGAGCGTAAATATCTCTAAACAAACCAGCCACAATTAAAAGGTTTAAAGAAATGTAATAATAAATAATAAAAGCATAAGCCAATACTCAATAATTCAACACAGTGACAACAGAGTTCAGAATCAAAGGAAATATTTTAAAACAACATTGCAGGACAGTCTCACATAAATACAGAAAGCATCTAAACTAATCTTACTAAGTTCCTATCTATCTCTAAAAGAAATCACTGTAATCTAAGTCTTACTTGCAGAGCAATACACAGGCAGAAATACTGTGTGAATGTTTCTAGGGCCAAAGAAAAATACAAAATACACAGACTTTCTCTGAGAAATAGTTCTTAAGTTAATAACAACACATTACTGTTGGGTTATCTCAGATTACAAAATTCTTTGTCACCTCTGCCTTCAGTTCCCCAGCTAAAGGAAACTTAAAAATTTAGCACCTCTGTGTCAAAATTACTTATCCTTCAGAAGTTTGCCTAGAACTGGAAGTCATAAAACAGTTTAACACTTTTACTTTCGAAAGCTGTAATTATTTCTGTTTCCAGACAATAAAAATAAATCCCAGCTGTAGACATTCTGTCTCCTAGCTGAGATGAACACCATCATAAAACTCTTTCCTTTTTTTGAGGGTTTACAAGTTAGCTATGTATGTTCCAGCCTTTACCATCAAAACATACATTTTCATAGGAATATAGTTTATACACATTTTTGCTCTTTTCCAGCAGGGTGCACTGTGGTTACGTTCTTGAAGCTCAGTGCATAACACACAGTTCAACATACACTTCTGCACCAATAGTTTAATATACACATAACATATAGTTTTCTTACATTTGTAAGACAAGCATACAAATCATATTACTATTTACAAATAACATAGAATTATTTACAAAATTCCATCTAGCTGGGCTGGTAGCCTTCACATGTGTGTCATGCAGTTATTAAGTGCAATTGGAAGAATGCTGTTAAACAAAATTGGAGGTAGTAAGCATCTCTACCTAACTCATTTCTCCTGAGGGATTATCTGTGATCTAACAGTCAGTGTACTTTATCTACAGCAAGCCACGCATCCTTACTGAGAGCTCTAATTATATGCATTAAATCCACTGGGATGCAGTCGTCACTCATAATTGCCCACAACTTTTATCTTCCAACTGGATCCAAAGGGAGGGCAAATCCTTATCAGCTGGGCATTCTGCTTGCTTATGCCTGATTCATCATGTGACAAAAAACAGTATTTTGATCCACTGTCTACAATGCTCCAATCCATCTAATGGCCACAGGATATTAAATAGTGAAAAATGCCACCTGTTTTATCTCTGTCCGTATCTTTTTAAAATGCACTCTTGATTTGTTTACTACACTATCCAAGATGATATATTTATCATTTGTAGTTTATTTCACTCTAAAATCTTTAGAGAAGGTATTTCTGATACTAAGATTGTGTGATAAGAATTAATATTAAATTATTTGAACTAGTTAAAGCCTTTTATGGTAGTTTGTGCATACTGCCTTTAATGCCCTGCTCTGCACCACAGACTTGATCACAGGACAGAGAGACCAACATTTGTATTATTAACTGTACTAAATGCTTATTTTGGGGAACAAAATGAAACATTAGATAGAAGAACTGAACTTAAATCACGTTTATAAATACATATTTGCTCATTGGTGACACTTAGTCCAATCACCAAAAAAATACATGGAAACAAGTACACTTTAATTTTGACAAACCACATATCAAGTGAAACCAGGACACATAATTAAAAAAAAAAACGATTGCAAGGAAAACCTGTGAGCTTATTGCAGAGACAGTATTATGTAATGATCTTATGTTTTCTCAAAATGATGTTGCTTTCATGTTCAGGTAAAAGCTATAATGTCTGTGCTGTGTCAAGTGTAAGGTGGATAAGGTTTAAACTTGTTGAGTTTGGCTCCCTGTTGTTAAACTCCCTGATCACTTTTTTCCATAACAAGATCACTATCAGTGCAGTTTCTTTTTGCCCTCTGCCAGTGATACCTTTTGTTTCATTTTGGCTATACTCCATGGTTGTTAGGATATCAAAGTATGGGTTTGTTTGAAGTTGCAATGAGTTTTAACTCAAGGGAGCATTCATGAGACCATCAGCACAAAGAAACTTATTTGTGATAGCTTCGATAACACAATGGGGGTAGATGCTACTACAGTGCAGCAGTTTTTGCTTGTATAGTTGCTACATTTATGTTACACTAGTTGTTACAGTTACAAACTATTCCAGGCAGTACCTGCAAATAGTCAGCTAGGATCAGTGAATAACCTTGATAAACAAATATAAAATAACTAACTAACTAAATAAATAGTACCTGTATTCTCTTGTTTTAGGAAACTGTATTTTCAAAATTTAGCCTTGTATTGAACCTTGTTTTCCATCCACCCAGAATAATCTGGATCTGCTACAAGCCCAAGTCACAGCTGCTTGAAGCCCACCATCTCATAGCCAGGGAATTGAGCATGTTGTAGCTGACACACGCTGGTCCTTACACTTGAATTCAAATAATGAGTATGGGGAAAGGTGTGGCTGATTCTCTCCCCCTGGAAAGGCATTCTTTGAGTCGGCACAAGGTAAGTGCAACAGTTGTGGGGAAGGACTGGGAGGGGACAAGAGTGTAGCTTACATTTTTAGGCAGCAATCAGGACAGGGATTTAGGTTTAAGAAACGGGAGGGGAGTTTTAGGTTTTGGTAGCAGATGCAAAATGTAGGTTTAGGAGGAAGTGGAGTTTTGGGGTTAGGGACTAACCATTGACTTTAGGATTAGGGAATGGGACTGGAGTTTTAGGTTTAGAGAATAAATGTAGAGAAGAAGGAATGGAGTTTTAGGGTTAGGCAGCAATCAACGACTTTAGGTTTAGGAAATGGCAGGGGAATTTTAGGGTTAGGGAGGGAGGGAAAATTCAGGTTAGGGAGAGAGGTGGTAGTTTTAGGATTAGAGTTAAGGCTCTAGTGGGGCTATGCAATTTACTAGTGTCATGTGGTGGGAGTGTTAAATAATTCAGTAGGAGTGGGCTAGTGGGAGTTAAAGTGCTTGCCATTTAGAGCACATGACAATAAGCAACTCTATTGCAAGCTACTAGAGTACTTACAGTAGTTCTGAATAATGTGCCATGTTTTAAAGGCTGAGTGAATAATGAATAAAAAAGTCAACATTTCATCCTTTTTGGTTGCAAATTTTTATAATGCTGGATGAAATACAAAAATAAGCATGTTGTTAATTACTGGTAAACTGAACAAAAATTGTCACAGTATATATAGTTTAGACACAAAGTGTAATGTTCTAAATTAGCATTTCAGGTTTACACTCATTACTTAAAAAAGTCAATTAAAATGTTTGCTTTGGGGTAAAGGATGCCAAAGTGGTTATGATTCTGTATTTCTGAAAATCTCACAATCTGAATGAGTAAAAACAGGAGAAAGTGTCATTATAAAAGAACTGGGGATGGGATGTTATATATCCCACACACCTCACTCATTTTGAATGCCCATCAAAGATTGAATCCATCATCATTGATAAAAGGTTAGCAGATATGTATCGAAGGTTAATACATATCTTAACATTTCAATTGTCTGTTAAGGGACTTAACAGAGAATTATACAGTGGTGTACACAGAAAAATGCATTCCTCCTTTGTACTTGTCATTTTTATAATGGTACTGTAATCTGTCCACTGGATGTGCAAAGCAGAGCTCTCATTGCATATTTTTACTGTTGGCTTCAGTGTCATTGCTCATAATTATATCTCTAAGGTTTCTAGGTCTGGTACAAACCTAAGAAGAATTCATTTTTCGCTTTTGCTTAAAGCAGCATGCTATGATAACCTGTATGCAGGTAATGGGGCCTCAAACTGACAGGGACAATTATATCAGAACTTCTGTTAGAACAGCTTATCAAAAGGGAAATAAAATAAGTTTGTGTGGTAATGGAACACTATTCAAAATCAAAACTGAAAGCCATGATTGGAAATGCCAAGAAACTGCCTGCTGATGCCAAGCTCTGCAGACAAATACATAAAACCTAAGGGCTTGAATTTGGTCCACTTACCAGTGAGCTAATAGGCACAGAAAATGAAGACTGTAATTCCTTAATTTATAACGGACATTACTGCTTTGTTTATCTTTTCGGCTTTTCCAGGTTAGGAGTATATATAACAGACATTACTAAACTAAGAAAATGAGTGAGATAGCTTTCATTAAGTTGGACTGTGATGGACCTCTAGACTGCTGGTATATAATATGCATAAAGCCTGTCAGAGTGACTAAGAATACTGTGTAGAAAGCAAAGTTCTGCTATTTGCATTCAAGGTTCTGTAAGAAGGATTAATTATTTATTATATATTTCGTTTTTCTGCTGCGGTTGCTGCTGAAACATTCATTTTTAATTTCTGTGACCTTTCTACAAGTTCCATAGATGTGACTGTGTCTGAACATGGTTTGTGATGGAAAAAATATACAACAGTTCTGAAGGAGGGAATATTTCCGAAGGAGGGAATATTCTGTTTGTTCCATCACTCTGTTTTTTTTTTTTTACAGAGAAAATATTTAAAGTGATCACCAGTAATTCATATATTAGGAGGAAATAATATTATATGCTTGTGAACTCTGAGAAAGGATGAAACTAGCAAATTACAAATGTTATAACTCAGATTTTAATTAACAGTCATGAAAAAAAAAAAAAAAACAACAGTTGCTGGCTTTGGATTTCCAATTGGAAAATCCATTGCATGTGAAATAACATTGCAAAAAGGCAAACACCAAGAAGGATTACAAATACAGAAAATTAAAAAATCTGCTAAAGTTCTTATAGAGTAGGGTGAGGCACATTACAGCCTCACTTTTCTGATTACGGTAGTTTATTTTGGTACAAATCATTGCTGCTCATTGCTTTTCTACAGCTACTATACAGTATTTTAGTTTGGAGAATTGCCTGGAAATTTTGTCTTTTAGTGCTACTACATAATGAACTTTAGATAAACTTACAGAAATCTGACTATGTATTTGCTGTATGATTGTATAGTTTACCTATATGTCTAAAATTTTTGCATGTTATACTTTAGCATGACTCTTTGCTGGAAGGTTATATATTTTAAAACATAAAAAAACAAATAAGGATCAGAGAGGCAGGCATACAGCATGACCTCTGACAATCACTATCATTTTTGATATAAGAAGTGATTTTAATAAAATTTTAGAACTGGTAAAAAGAGTATCAATGTCAAGCATTTTTAGATGTTAGGCCTCCTACAGTGGATATAAAAAATGTACACAACCCTATTAAAATGCCAGTTTTTGTGATATAAAAAAATGACACCACAATAAATCATTTCAAAACTTTTCCCACCTTTAATGTGACCTATAACCTGTGTAATTCAATTGAAAAACAAACAAATCTGTTAGGGAAAAAATATAAAAAATGCACAATAAGCTAGCTGTATAAGTGTGCACACCCTTAAACTAATACTTTGTTGAAGCACCTTTTGACTTAATTACAGCATTCAGTCTTCTTGGGTAGGAGTCTATCAGCATGCCACATCTTGACATGGCAATATTTGCCCACTTTTCCTTGCAAAAGCACTCCAAATATGTCAGATTGCGAGGGCATCTCTTGTGCACAGCCCTCTTCAGGTCACCCCACAGATTTTCTATTGGATTTAGGTCTGGGCTCTGGCTGGGCCCTTCCAAAACTTTATTTTTTTTTCTGGTGAAGCCATTCTTTTGTTGATTTGGATGTATGCTTGGGGTCATTGTCATGTTGAATGGTGAAATTCCTCTTCATCTTCAGCTTTCTAGCAGATGCCTCAAGGTTTTGGGCCAAAACTGACTGGTATTTGGAACTGTTCATAATTCCCTCCACCTTGACTAAAGCCCCACCAGTTCCAGCTGAAGAAAATCAACCCCAAAGCATGATACTGCTACCACAATGCTTAATCCTGGGGATGGTTTTCTTTTGGTGATGCTAAGTGTTGTTTTTGCACCAAATGCACCTTTTGGAATTGTGGCCAAAAAATTCAGCCTTGGTCTCATCACACCATAACACATTTTCCCACATGCTTTTGGGAGACGATGTATTGTTTTGCAAATTTTAGCTGAGCCTGGATGTTTTTCTGTGTAAGAAAAGGCTTCCGTCTTGCAACCTAAACATAGCCCAGACATATGGTGAATACGGGAGATTGTTGTCACATGTAGTACACAAACAGTACTTGCCAGAAATTCCTGCAGCTCCTTTAGTGTTGCTGTAGATCTCTTGGCAGCCTCCCTGACCCATTTTCATTTTGGCTTTTCATTAATTTTGGAGGGACGTCCAGTTCTTTGCAATGTCACTGTTGTCCCATATTTTCTCCACTTTTTGATGACTGTCTTCACTGTGTTCCATGGTATATCCAATGCTGTGGAAATATTTTTGTACCCTTCTCCTGACTGATACATTTCAAAGATGAGATCCCTTTGATGCTTTGTAAACTCTCTGCGAACCATGGCTTTTGCTGTATCAGGCAAATGAGTAAATGTCAGGAAAATCCTACTAGGACAGCTGAACTTTATTTGGGGTTAATCAGAGTCTCTTTAATTGATGGCAGGTGTGTACCCAAGAAGACTGAATGCTGTAATTAAATCAAAAGGTGCTTCAACAAATTATTAGTTTAAGGGTGTGCCTGCTTATGCAACCAGCTTATTGCACATTTTTTATATTTTATATTTTTCCCCTAACAGATTTTTTGTTTTTCAATTGAATTGTACAGGTTATAGGTCATATTAAAGGTGGGAAAAGTTTTGAAATGATTTATTGTGGCCTCGTTTTTTTATATCACAAAAACCTGGCATTTTAACAGGGGTGTGTAAACTTTTTATATTCACTGTATATATTTTAATGTGAGTATCAGCATTAAGGTATTATTGAAGTTTGGGGAATAGGCAACCTGGACCTCACCAACCTGATTAGCAAATGAACATTCTCAAGTAGGATGTTAATGTACAGGCAATTTCCACTCAAAAACAAGTCTGCTACTTCATGACAGCATATTAAGTTGCCATGAATTTTGGAAATTAAAAAGCAATTGGCCACCGTTCTTTTATCCTCACTAAACTGTACTTTGCTGCTTAATGAGCTTAAACTATGAATAAAAGCTAAATTAAAAAAAAAAAAAGATAAGAAAAGCATTTGTGTCTGTATGAATGTGTGTTTGTGTTTGTGTGTGAGTGCTTTCATGAGAGAGTGTGAGAGAGAGAGAGGGAGAGTCAGTGATGACTGTTACAAGCAGTTCAAAAAGCTAGATACATTAACATATTATTGATTGACTTAATCCTTTGTGATTTATCAAAACTGGATTGATAGAGCACAATAAAATCATGGACAGTAAAAAGGAGTCATTGGGGGCCATGTGAGAGTTGTATTTTACTTTTTTGGGGGTTTATAGCATTATGTTGAACTGTGATAAGTTTGAATACCAAAACAATGAACTGCAAACTCCAAAATGGAATAATGACGAAAACTCAAAACTCTGAAGTTCAAAACTCCGAATGGTTATAGATGGCCCAAGCATGCATATGCATGAAGTCTCCACTGTAGTGCGATCTCGGAGTTGGTATATTTAAGTAGGGGGGGGTGTAGGGGGCACAGACCCCCACATTAGTAATAGTGTTTAGTTTGATGTGTTCATCATTGATGCTCATTGCTTTTCCACAGCTACTTGTGACAGCATTCTAGTTTGTAGAATGCTTGGCTGCCACAAGCTAGTTATCCCTTTGGTAACTTTTCTAACATCTCTTGCTTAAAACCCAAAAAGCCAGAAGGATCATGAGGCCCTGATTTCATCATCTGTATTCATACTGAAAGCCAAGATCAAGCTAGCTTTTGCCTTTCTGCTCCACAGGAGGTTTCTGTCCTCCTTGAACTCGCCTTAGGACATCTGCATTACTCTTTGACAGGTGTACTGCTCCAGACAAACTCCCCACCTGACACAGCTGGTCACAGCTGGATGTCCAGGTGCTTGGAGCCAGAAGCAAGAGCCCCAGTGCCCCCCCCCCCCGCCTCACCGGGTAAGTGAAAAAATGATGAGTAGTGGTATGTGTGTGTGCATGTGCATGCGCTTCTGTATTTTTATGCATGTGTGTGCAGGTTTCTATGTATTTATGTGTATCTGTGTTTCCTGAATGCATGTATGTTTCTATGCATATGTTTGTGAGTATCTCAGTCTTTGCTTCTTAATGTGTTCTTGTGTTTTTGTATGAGAGCACGTATATGTGTGTAAACATTAAAAACCTACATCAGTACTTATATTTTGGATGTAAAATAATTCCTCCAAAAACAATTACATATACCACAGCAAGTTTGAAACATTCGGCGGACAAACTATTTCCTGCAACGTCGGGCCTCAGAACATCCCTGGGCATGTGTTATTTGCACAATAACACCCTGCTGGTTATTATTGCTTGCTTAAGCCTTTAAAACATTGATTATTTAAATCATTTTTGGAGTGGCATGAAAAGGAGCTCTTTTTTGTGAGGCACTTAGAAGAAGTACAATGTATGAGACTACTTTGCAACTGTATTTCATTTGCTTATGTTATGCAATAATGGATTTTTAAGGATAATGATTGTTTTTTATTCATATTTTATTTTAAACAGTAACATTTTCATGAAGATACTAATTAAAGGGCTTCTATAGTCAGAAGCTTTATTTATATTGTAATCTTATCTTTATGCTCTGT
This sequence comes from Protopterus annectens, assembly GCF_019279795.1. Lineage (NCBI taxonomy): Eukaryota > Metazoa > Chordata > Ceratodontiformes > Protopteridae > Protopterus > Protopterus annectens. Next base: position 1,061,622,337 of record NC_056747.1, on the reverse strand, counting down.
TATATGAATGGTCTTGCAAAACTATTAGCAGTTATTAATAAAACACACAAACGTAATATTGGTATAGTCATTATTTAACAGATGGCAAGAGAAAAACACAAGAGTAATGCTGTTTTGCATTTTTAAACACATTTTAATACTTGAAATGTTATTTTCATAATTTAGGGTAGGATCACTTTTAAATTATTTCCATTTTTTTTAATTGGTGCCTGCCTTATAATAGGAAGTGTTGCTATGGTTGTAGTTTAGATTCTGAAGAAGTCCCCAGTTCAAGGGATGAAAGCACTTAATCTTAAATTTCAGGATTTTGTTCATTATTTTTAGATTAATTTGGTTTTGAAGAGTGTTTGTTCCAACACATGGCTCTGTGCAGCATTACTGTTGTTTTTCCTTGAGTTATTAATAATGTTTTATTTTGTCCTATCCTAAAAAAATGGATGTGGTGGACACAGTGATGTGACATTGTTTCTTTTTTATGTACAAGTATTATATTATTCAGAATATGCTCTTTTTTACTTAATAGATGAGATTGTCATTACCTACTCTTTCTTGCAAGGCCTTCTTTGTATTTACTTAGAATGAAAGTGCTCAGAATTGTTGATGACTTTGAGAATCTCCAAGGCAGAAGGTTTAAAACATTCTTCCAGTGACATTTTCTGAGTAAACTTCTGTTTCTTGTTTTATATATACCACAGTAAACACCTTTCCTTTGCTGTAAAACAGTACTGAACATTTGCTTTCTTGGAAAGCTAGGAATAATCTAGCTGTACAGAATTCTCCTTATTCATTCTCTGTTTCTCTGATATTCTCATGTCCCTTTTCTCAGAAACTAAATAAACCCAGGAAAAGCTGTGGATTACAACATATTTAATAGGTTTACGGCCTGAGATGACAGGAGGTAAGTAAAGTGTGAATGACAGTACATGGCAAAAAAGCTCAAAAGCTTCAAAGACCCTATAAGCTTACTACTCCAGTAAGAAGAGAAGAACACAAGGCCAAAATAAATATCTTGCTATATGGAAATTTCTTGGACCAAAACACACATACACACAAACCTTGATGCATAATTTGATTTAAATGTCAGGGATGCATAATTCTAAAATAAAAATTTCATCCAAACCCAACATGTTGTGCACTGAGGAACCACAACAATATTGGCTTTCTTTGATTGCATGCATCTCTTGCCTGTACCCCTTATGGTTATCTGATATCCAAAGTCCCTCCCTCCACTCTTTCATTGTTATTGTCTATTGTGTAAGCTATTTAAGTACTCCTCCCACCCACTGTTTTCCAGAGATCTATCCCAGAAAGCAAGTTTTTCCTATAGAGTGGTCCATAAAACTGTACCATGTAAAGCAGTAAATACAGAGCAAATACCTTAAGTGCCAACAAGCTTAGAGCAGCTAATTGGGCACAGGGCTGAGGGGCCACTTGCAAGTTTCAAGTTGGGAGCCCTACCTAGGATGATGAAATGTGTGACCACATTGCTGCCACATCCCCTGCCCTATCAAGCTCACCCAGCAGTCTTTAATGTTTATTACGTAAAGTGTTAGTAAACCAGACTATTACAAAGGCTTGTAGTCCCACTAGTACTGCACCAAGGTACACACCCTGACTGGCATTTAGCAACAATGTTACATTATGACAAGTCCCAGAACAACAGCAAGGTAACCACTGAGAGTTATATGCACACACTAACTGGCAATCAGTAGCAATGTTGTTACATTACAACAAGCCTCTGTACAGCATCAAGGTAGCCAGTTCCACAAGACACCCATGCAGACTTCCACAAACAGGACAGAGACACTCCCACATACTCCCACACACAGACTCACAGACTCCCAAATATAAGACAGACACCCACACAAGACCAAGACAGCAGTACAGCAATACAGGACAGAGACACCCACAAATGACAAAGACAGCACTACAGGAAGACAAGAGTGAGACTACCATACACAGGACAGAGACGCTCACAGTGTCATCCACAGACAGGACAGAAACACTCACACAAGACCAAGGCAGCACTACAGTAAGACTGGACAGAGACACCCACACAGACTTCCGCACACATGAAAGAGACACCCACACAGACTCCCATATACAGAGCATATACAGGGCAGAAACACCCACACACACAGGACAGAGACACCCATAAAGACTCCCATATGCAGGACAGAGCCATCCACATAAGACCAAGACAGAAAACTACAGCAAGACTGAACAGAGACCTACATAAATAAGAAGGCAGTACTACAGTAAGACTGTAATATACAAGATGAATTAGACAAACTGACCCCACAATACAATATAACTACAGACATGCAAAACAGTCAGACTGCAGAAGTACGCAAAACAGCTATGGGACAGATTTAGGAAAGACTATAGACACATAAAACATGCAAGAGAAAGCCATGGGGTTTACAGACATTGCAGACAGACTCAAACCCAAAAGAAAGAGGTAAAGTCAAAAAGCACACAGATGACACTGGGGAATTCAGAGACTGTAGACAGACTCAAATCCAAAGAGAAACAGATGAGGTCAAAAAGTACATAGATGACAGAGAGCAGAGTGTCATTTATTTTCAGTGTGCAGTTAGCTCCTGAGATTTTCTGATCGCTGCCACTTTTAGTGCTTCTAGCTGTACTTGCCTCATGATGATTTCTGCCCCTCCTAACTGTCCTTGCCTCATGATGAATCCTGATGCTCCTAACTGTCCTTGCCTCATAATGAATTCTGCCCCTCCTAACTGTCCTTGCCTCATGATGAATCCTGCCCCACCTAACTGTCCTTGCCTCATAATGAATCCTGCCCCTCCTAACTGTCCGTGCCTCATGATGAATCCTGCTCCTCCTAACTGTCCTTGCCTCATGATGAATCCTGATGCTCCTAACTGTCCTTGCCTCATGATGAATCCTGCCCCTCCTAACTGTCCTTGCCTCATGATGAATCCTGATGCTCCTAACTGTCCTTGCCTCATAATGAATCCTGATTCTCCTAACTGTTATTGCCTCATGATGAATCCTGCCCCTCCTAACTGTCCTTGCCTCATGATGAATCCTGATGCTCCTAACTGTCCTTGCCTCATGATGAATCCTGCCCCTCCTAACTGTCCTTGCCTCATGATGAATCATGCCCCTCCTAACTGTCCTTGCCTCATAATGAATCCTGATGCTCCTAACTGTCCTTGCCTCATAATGAATCCTGCCCCTCCTAACTGTCCGTGCCTCATGATGAATCCTGCTCCTCCTAACTGTCCTTGCCTCATGATGAATCCTGATGCTCCTAACTGTCCTTGCCTCATGATGAATCCTGCCCCTCCTAACTGTCCTTGCCTCATGATGAATCCTGATGCTCCTAACTGTCCTTGCCTCATAATGAATCCTGATTCTCCTAACTGTTATTGCCTCATGATGAATCCTGCCCCTCCTAACTGACCTTGCCTCATGATGAATACTGCCCCTCCTAACTGTCCTTGCCTCATGATGAATCCTTCCCCTCCTAACTGTCCTTGCCTCATAATGAATCCTGCCCCTCCTAACTGTCATTGCCTCATGATAAATCCTGATGCTCCTAACTGTCCTTGCCTCATGATGAATCCTGCCCCTCCTAACTGACCTTGCCTCATGATGAATCCTGCCCCTCCTAACTGTCCTTGCCTCATGATGAATCCTGCCCCTCCTAACTGTCCTTGCCTCATGATGAATCCTGATGCTCCTAACTGTCCTTGCCTCATAATGAATCCTGATTCTCCTAACTGTCCTTGCCTCATGATGAATCCTGCCCCTCCTAACTGTCCTTGCCTCATGATGAATCCTGCCCCTCCTAACTGTCATTGCCTCATGATGAATCCTGCCCCTCCTAACTGTCCTTTCCTCATGATGAATCCTGCCCCTCCTAACTGTCCTTGCTTCATGATGAATCCTGCCCCTCCTAACTGCCCTTGTCTCATGATGAATCCTGATGCTCCTAACTGTCCTTGCCTCATGATGAATCCTGATGCTCCTAACTGTCCTTGCCTCATGATGAATCCTGATGCTCCTAACTGTCCTTGCCTCATGATGAATCCTGCCCCTCCTAACTGTCCTTGCCTCATGATGAATCATGCCCCTCCTAACTGTCCTTACCTCATGATGAATCCTGATTCTCCTAACTGTCCTTGCCTCATGATGAATCATGCCCCTCCTAACTGTCCTTGCCCCATGATGAATCCTAATACTCATAACTGTCCTTGCCTCATGATGACTCCTAATACTCATAACTGTCCTTGCCTCATGATGAATCCTAATACTCATAACTGTCCTTGCCTCATAATGAATCCTGCTCCTCCTAACTGTCCTTGCCTCATGATGAATCCTGCTCCTCCTAACTGTCCTTGCCTCGTGATGAATCCTGCTCCTCCTAACTGTCCTTGCCTCATGATGAATCCTGATGCTCCTAACTGTCCTTGCCTCAGCAGATTTTGCTCTTTTTTTCTTCCTCCTCGTCCAACTTGGTCCTACCTGCTGGAGTAAGCAAAATCCAAGTTAATACACAACATAATCTTATACATGCTAGGCTAAAGTGCAACCTGAAATTTACTGCTATGCAGCATTCTTAAAGATTACTGGGAAGGAGAGATGTGCACATGCCTAGAGTTTTCCTGGTATTGTATGAATTTTCTTCTGGACAAAGTCTTCAATGAGACTATTGTATGATAAACCTCGTCTCACTTCATGCTCAGTTCTGAAAATAGCTAAGCCTGAAAGTCCCTCCTGACTCTGATGAAAGTAGATATGTCTTTATGAGTTTCAATTTAGAACTGCTACTTTTTGCAGTAGCCCCAGTAACAGGTGCAGTCAACTACATTTTCAGTGAAACAAGTATTTATATGGTTGTTCTGGGTGCGAATGAGGAAATTTAACACTGTCATCAGTGATGATTCAGTATCAATCATTCGAGAAAGGCTTTTCAGTTCGTGTCCAAGGTCATAGTCATCAGTGCACAGTGGTTACTTCTCCTGTCTCTCAGTTGTTCTTTCAGAGCCTTGCACTGTTGCATCAAGGTGTCTTCTGCAACTTCATGCAAGGGTCTATTATTTGATAAAAATCCAAAGGCCTTATCAAACTCTGGAAACTGCTCAAACCAGTCAGTAAATGACTATTGTTGTTTCCAGCACATTGAAGAACTCTACACACAGTTTTGTCATTGCATCCTGTACCGTCTTGTCCTCCCCTTCATAGTCAAAGAAATCCTTTTCTTTTCTCTGCCTCTTTTCCAGAAATGTAGTGGTAACATCTAGATCTTCTGCCATCTTGGTGGCATCACCCATGGCCCATTGAAATCCTGCCTCTCTGCAGTTCCTCAGCAAGTCCATAGTTGACAACAGCACTTTGGCACGATGAAATATCAACCAATGGAGTCTGCAGCACTTTTGCTTGCAATATTTACCTCTGTCAGGACATCATACAAAACCAGTAAACACACAATGAATTGATACAACATAATTTCTAAGCACAGTCCCCTTACCTGTTATGTTGTGGCATCATTTGTACATAAAGCTTCACTTATCTCCTGTAATGCTTCCACAACTCCCTTCAGCTGAAACCATACTTGATGGAGTCTATCCTGAATTCTCTGTGAGCCTGGGACAGTGGCTTCACAGTGATGTTTATGTGTCATTTCAAGAGCTGCCACTGGCTTGTTGATGCTGAACAAAGTACATGAATGTTCTGAAGGCATCCAAAGAAAGTCGCTACCTGTAGTGATGAATGTACTGCATTGCTAACTATAAGATTTAGATTATGGCAGACACATGGCGTATAAAAAGCCCTTGAATCATCTTTTTTACCTGGGCCAGCACAATGGCTCGTTTCCCTTTCATATTGTTACCATTGTCATATCCTTGTCCTAGGCAGTCATTAGTGTCCAGCTGATGATGTTGCAGAGTCTGAAGAACTGTTTCCATAAGCCCTGCTCTCATACCTCTCAATTGTAAAGATTCTTGCAGAATGTGCAGATTTTTGCCTCATATTTTTGGTGTGTTCCTCCTAAAATCTGTAGCTTTCTGGCAAATAGCTGAGGATTGAAGTAATTAAATAATGACAAATATTTGAGTTTTAAGACTCCACATCCTTCAGAAAATTCATGCTAATGAAAAACCTGTTATTCTATCAACTTTCTAAGTTTGTAAGAGCAATATTTAAAATCTGTCTCATCAGTTTAGGCTTTTTCCAGATTTTTTGCTCTAAGAGGTTGAGAGGTATGCCTGCTCTGTTCATACCAATCACACACACACAAATCCCAGAAAGTGTTCTTCAGCAGTGGCTGCAGTCTTTGAAATGGCCACATATCTGATTACTACAGTCATTAGCTTTTGATTGCTAATGTCTGACATATAATCAGGAATCACAGAGAAGTACTTCACATGTTTCATCTTACCTACAATGGTCCTCAAAATAGCATTTGGGATCAGCTGGATAATGTTGTTCTGTGTTCCCCAAAAAATGATCCTTTACTTCTTTATTCTTAATACAATGTAAATATTTTGCCACGATGGAATCAAAAGGTGACAAAAAATGCACTTGGCCCAAAAATTTGCCATTGCCAGAGGTGTCCAGGGCATCACTCATACCATGGAATACCATGTTCCATTCTGCTAGGTACTGGACAATAACTAAAATGCATTCTAACACACCATGTCAGTGAGTTATCTCTGTTTCAACCACTGCTTGTCTCCTATCATCCATTGCCTGCCTACTCTTTAGTCTCTTGTCCAGTCCCTTCCACTTTAGCATGCATGCTGCATGCTCTGGTGCTCAGTCATGGCAGTGTAAAGCTATGGACATCTCTCTGCATGCTTTGTTACTAATCAGAGAAGGGGGTTAGAATGTGCAAATAATTTGCACTCAAAACAAAACAGTGCATCTTTGAGACAGAATATGTCAGCCCAGCACATTTTGCTCTCTTCCCATTAGGCAGCATATGAAAATAGTATTCTGATGTAAATCTTTTCTTTTCATTTACTGGGAGCAGTGACAACACCACTTACACAGGTTCATGCTGGATGGCAGCTACCCTAAACTTATCCCTTATCAAGTCTGGTGAAGTTCCTAGATCCTCAAATGATACACCTGACACTCCCTGCAAGTCACAAGCCACATCTGTTGTCACTGCAGTACGGGCTGCTTCACATCAAACTGATGATCCTTACAGCACTTCTAAGGTTGAATCTTCACATGTGGACATACTTTCTTCCATGGTAATAGCTGTAGGCTCACAGGAGGCAGTCTGTGGTGCAGATGCAACAGAGTGGACACTTTTTATGACAACGATATAAGTTCACAGTGGGCAGATTGTACAACAGAACCACTGTGTTCTACTCCAGGTAGACTTTTTGCTGAATCTCTCTTTTCAGATGACTCACAGACAATTTTCCTAATGGAATCCTCTTGTCCCTTTGCATCCTCATTCTTTTGCTGCTGAAGCTTTTTTTTGCTGCTCCTGACAAGTAGGCTTCATTTCTAAAAGGGAATGTAAGTAAAGCAGAATTGCTGCATGTTCAGACACCGGGTCCTTTTGTCATGCTAGCAAAAAGCACTACACTTTTGGTACATGTTACAACACCACCTTCTTTGACCTATTCAGGGATACATACTGCCATCTGAAACTATGACCAAGACATTAACTCTCTCAACACTTATTCTAAGGGTGATTCTATTTTCTAGATTACATCTATAAAATCAGCATTACACAGAAAAAAAGTTCCATATGACAGTAGTCTAATGTTACCCATCAGATTTGCATGGTGGAACCACTGAGGCAAACCCTCAACTTTGAGGTGCCCCATGCCACAAAATGGGGAATACAATCTCCAGGCTAGCCAGCCAGTGTAAGCAGTCAGTGTCTTAGCTGTAAGCTCAAGCTGAAAACCTACAACCTTTCCCTTTACATTCTTTCTGTGACTCTTACCTCCCCTACTTACATACCGTCACTACATATACCTCACTTTTCTGCATTATTCTTCCAGCATCCTCTACCATATTGCACTAATACTACAAAAAATCATAATAAAAGGAAATAACCCCAAATATATGATCTGTAACCAGGTAGCATTACCATCCCCCTAACACTACTTATTCATTGTTTAATAGGTTCATAGGCATTTACTAGCTTAAGCCTAGCCATGCATCACAAATTTCTGACAAGTTCTGGTACCCTTGATAAGTGTAAGCAGGGGATTGGGAGGTGAAACATTTACAAGCAGGGGCCTGGGAGATGAGCCATCTAGAGATTGTCTGTGTCCATTAGAGACATAGGTGCCAAATCAGGGATTAATTTCCTGTTCCCCATCCAATTGTCCAAGTTACACTTGAATTGGGTTATGGAGGAACTCTGCTTAACATGGATGGGAAGCCAACTTCTCAGCATAATTCTGGATAAAGCAAAAAAAAAAAAAAAACAATTCAAAGGCATAACCTTAGTGATTTAAAACACCGGGCTTATGAACTAATACAGATACTAGAATAACAGATTTTGCAGTAACATGCATTGTGTCAACCTGCATTTTTTGTGAGGCACAGACCAAAAATACCTGGTAAGCATTTGAACATTCTCACAGCCCCTATCCCCTCAATTCCAGTCTTTCAGCACAATTCTAACAATGAATGAATGAATGAATGAAAGAATGAAAAAAAAATATTCTGATGCAGCACTGACTAAAAGAGTAATTTTGACATTATCACATCAAGCCCCCCCCAATTTCTTATCACAAGAATTCTGGGCAAAGCTAAAATAAAACCATTTCAACCACAAGCACCTCTCCACGACTGTAACCCCCAATCCCCTTAGCACAAGAATTCTGCACAAAAATTATAGTCCTCAACTCCTTATGTTTTATCACCCCCCCCCAAAAAAAAGTTAAAAACCCAGAAGCTTACCTGTTCTGCATTACAAGACTACTACTAATCCTCTGCTCATCCTTCATGATTGTAAGCTGACCCCCTGCTTCTTTCCACACAGACCAATTCAACCCTTTTAATTTACCCTTAAAAGGACAGTTTTCAGATCTTTAAATATTGCCCTTACATGGGCAGTTAAGATGCAGCTCCTTGTCCCAATGATCATGGATCGCTTCCCAAGTCCTCGTCCTCCTCGGATGGTCTTCTCCTCACAACACTGTCATGCAGTAGCAATCCAAATGTAGCCAAGCAAACTCCTGCCTTAAAAAACAAGATGAAGGAGTGCTTGCTATACACATGCCTTTTTAAATGCAGCTGAATGAGGAAATACTTTAGAAGGACCAGAAAAAAAAAAAGAAATACAATTTACTTCCTGGCTGCTGGCTACCGCAACCAATCAGGTCCTTGTTTCACTGAAGTGTTTCTGATGGAGTGCAGCTTTGAGTTGATGTCACAGGCAGCTACAGGCAGGGAATGTGGAAAAAATTACATGAAACATTTTGGTGCAGTAAATCTCGGTGAGGGTGGCAAGGAAAAATGAGAAACTTGTGACTACCTGTGTGCAGGTTGGTTGCATGAGTGGGGGTCCTTGTTTGGCGGGAGATAATTGGGGAGGCTGCAGCCGCAGGTTCAGTGGGTGCCTAACTCCAGCTATGTTGGGTGTCAATTGGCAATGCCTATAGATTTAGTAGAATTCAGTGTTGTGTAAACATTAAAGCTAATTGAATTTAGTACTGCTTTGCATAATCCGCCCCAATAAAGCACCCTTATTAGCCTTCCCAAACAAAGCACCCTTACTAGCCTTCTAACCCCAATACACCACCCCCTCACCAATGAAAGAGTTGGGCAGCACAGATATACAATTTTCAAACTTCTCTGTAGCCAGCTTGGTGGATATGGGCATCTTGAGACAATGTAGCAGTTGTCTCATGTTTACCAACACCCACTTAAACCTTAAAGAAACAGACACAGCATGCGAGGGGTGTACTTACACAATGATACTGGAAGCTAAACTCTTACATACCAGAACACATCAGCTTGTTGAAACCATGTACACTACAATCACCTCATATAGCACACAACATGCATTTACACACTTATGTATATTGAAGCACTTAAAAGCAATCTTCCTAAACAACAAAGATCGCTTGAACCAACCGTTGGCAAAGCAATGCTGCAGCAAGCCCAATGGCACTCAGAAAAAAGCAATACCTAACACCACACATACAATCACTAACAATGGAGCCACAAACTCTAAGCCCCTAAGGCAAGCAAATGCACTTCCCAGGACTCTTGTCATAAGAGACTCCATTGTAAGACATAATCATGTCCCCTCAACAAGGCTGAACAAAAAGAACATAATGGTTAGTTGCTTATCTTCAGCCAGGATCCACCAAATCACACATGCACTCAAGTCATTGCACCACAGGTACCAGTATGATTCCATCATAGTTCATGTAGGTGTAAATGACTTGAGATGTACCTCTCTGGACTATATGTAGAGAGACATTGCAAAGCTCTCAATCTAGATGTCTGAGGCTGGAATAAGCCTAGCAATGAGCAGCATATTACTAACACAATTTGAGCAAAAGATGATTGACTTTAACAATTGGATTTCTTTCTGGTGTCATTCTAAGGGGATCCAATATTTGTCAGCTTGGGAGGACATGGGTAACAGAACATATTCCTTTGCTAAGGATGGCCTGCACCTGTCCCCTCTAGGCTTTAGAATTCTAGCTAAAACTTTATCCACCCTATAGTGCCTTTCTTAGGCAATGCCAAATTGACAAACTATTAATATAGCAAGATTAGCTTATCTGAATCTCAAGTTCTTACTGCTCAATGCTAGAAGCCTAAATAAAAACTACAGTCCTTCCACACCCTCCTCATACTCAAGAATATGGACATGTGTGCAGTTACCGATACATGGTTTAAAGTGGCAGAGAGTAGGTTTCAATGCATTCCATACTTGTAGACCAGTAGCTGCACAGACAAGGGCTAAAGGTGGAGGTGCCTCAATATACATCAGTAACAAGTATACCTCTAGGCTGGTCAAACAGGATGACGCACTGGAGGTCCTCCACATACAGATCACAACAGACAAAATCCTGTATAATGCCCTAACCAGCTGTAGGTCACCCTCCATGTCCCAAGAAGCTCATAATTCATAGTTGGACATACTAGGGACACTTACTATCCAACTTATCAATCTACTCATGGAAGAAATAATTACTCCTCCATAGACTGGGAATCCTACGTGGCCTCAAATCTACAGCCACAGAGATTCCTGTACTTTGTCAAAACTAGCACCCTTGACCAACTGGTGAATTTGCCAACTAAAGTTCTAAATATTGGACTTTGTACTGACAGATATGTGACAACTCTGCATCCCCCCCACCACCAATGTTTCATCCTTCCTGGTAAGGTCCAACCATAAAGTTGTCAACAAAATCAAAATCAACTTCATAACCCCAGTAAAACCAGTAATTATTAGGAACATTTCAAGGCATACTACCTTTTATTTAGTGATGGCTTTTTAAAATTCAGTGCCACTCTAAATCCTGAGAACATGGCAGCCTATGTTGAATTGCTCTCAAAAACTCATTTCAATGGCTGCAAAGAGGCTACTGTACCTACAAGAAGTAATCGCAGAAATAGCCCCAAAACAAAAAACCTTGGTGGCATCCCAAAATAAACAGGATGTACAACAAATGTAAAAAAAAATATGACAAAAATCAGGAAAGGTAATTCCCATAATCTCTCATCAAGCTAAGTAGACAACTAAGAGGGTTAATTAGGTTAAACAAAGCCAACTTTGAGATTAAGATAATCTCCCAGATGAAAGATAACCATAAGGCCTTCTTCAGCTCTCTCAGAAACCTCAAGGGCAGTGCACAGCAATGTGCTGAACTAGTGGCGAATGGGGCCACATTCACTGAGCCTGGGGATATACCAAACATGTTAACCAAAAAAAATCAGTTCCAATTCTCCCCCTTCTCACCCCCAACCATTCCCCATGAAATACCCTCAAACATAACTCCTCCAACTGTAACTAGAGAGCATGTACTGACTGTGCTCTCTAAAACCAAGAACACAGTCTTAGGGCATCCAGAAAACATCCCAGGATGCCTCCCGAACAGTCTAAAATATGACTTATCAGGAACCCTGGAGTCACTATTTAAATACAGTCTTACACCAGACTTTGTGCCACAAGAATGGAAGACTGCAACATTCATCCCCTTTCATAAGGGATGATGTTCAACAGATCCAGGAAACTACAAACCCATTAGTCTGACTAGTCTTATTTACAAACCATAGACAAAATTATCATGGAAATTATCAAAAAGGACATAGGAGACCCCCAGACACTGGATCCATTCCAGTTTGGCTTTGTCAGAGGAAGGCCAGGCTTTCTAATCTTGGTGGACCCTCTATGTCATGGAGCTGATTCTTCTAAGTCTTCATGTAATCCACCTTTATGTCTGTTAAAGTGACGTGCTACAGTGCAGCTACAGAAAACTGTCACTTGTTATTCATATTTTCACATTTAATTTCATGTTCTCATAAGTGAGCGAGATAAATGTTATTGAGGGACATAGTATGAAATGTCTATATTTCAGGTAATTGTGAAGATAGGCAATATTTCCATATTTACATTAATATGTATATATTATAGAACAGTATTAGAACAAGGCAGCAAAGGTACTTTATCCATTAAATAATGGGCTTTTATAAAAATGAAAGGCAGGCTAATAGGTCAGTGGTACAAACACATTTTTAGGACATGCAACAAAATAATTCAAACTATGCAATCTCTCACAGTAGTATAGTTTCAGTCCTAAACAGAGCCCACACTAGGGCAGGATGAAGGGGGCTGTTGCGAAAGGCACAGACTTTTAAGAGGGGACAATCAGCAGTTGCTGATGTGGTAAGAGTTCAGTACCAGCATTAATTTAAGAGGTCATGGGTGATATCACAGGTTCTTAAATGAATGCTAATCGTACTTACCTTCATGTGTTAGTAATTGTAACAAGAGGCATCCTACAACTTAAAGTTGAGTTTTCCTTTTTTTCCTTTTTATTTTGGGTTGAAGGTGGTGCCAGTCTGGAGAACTGCCCAGGGTTCCAGATAACCTAGCTCCAGCTCTGTTCCTGAAATAAATTCATCCAGTTTTCTCCTGGCTGAATTCTCAGAAGAATGTGTCTAGATTATCTTGAACTCCTTCATTTTGTCTTTTCACTTCCACAGCATCTGATATTACAAACACCTGAAATGCAGGGGAAGCTACACATACGCATGTGTGTGTAATATATCTGAAAAAGGTAGACTGGTATTATTAATAAAATGACCAGTCACTGGCAACAATTCATAAAATTAAGGTTATTTTACATAATCAAAAGAAATTAATGAATTCGCTGCCTTTAGATTTGGGGGAGGTGCGGAACAAGACACACCGTTCACATTCACAGTTAACTTTGTTTCAAGGCTCCAGTTTGTGCCTCAGTCCAGTTCACATAACAAAACAGTACCAACAGGAACTTATCAAGCTATACAGGATGACAGTGTAATACCATTTCCAGCATGGAGACTGTAGCATCCAAGCACACTGTAGAAGCAGTTCCTGCTGCTCTCTTAAGTCGTTGATAACACTATGTGCCTTTCATTTGTCCTTCCACAGCCTCTCCAGCATTAAACAGCAGCCAACATGCTTCCTTCCTGCTACTAGAATATTTTTTTATCCTTCTGCATTTTTATATATATATAACTTGAAATGCAACTCACTGCAATAGTAACACTCCTAATATGCAGCTCAAGGCCATTTGTTTACAATCTGTTACCTCTGTGGCCTTCCTCCTTCTGCAATTGCTTTTCTGCAGGGAATGCTGTATATTGGCCTTCAGTAACCTGTCCGCTGGGAAACACTACAACAGTTACTGTATATGTAGCAGCTAATACACAGTCATCAGGCAATTTGTCAACTACACAGCTTGTTGACTCCTGGTATGGCTGTAGATAATTCTAGAAATTACAGATAAGTGCTGGTACTATTCACCTTGCAGTCCAAGAGATAAACAACCTGGAACCATGGGTTTGCACTTTACTACAGTCTTTCTAGCCAGCTTGGTGGAAATGTAGCAATTATTTCATACTTACATACAACCACCTAATTCTTAAACAGTCAGACACAGTGTCAGAGAGAAAAAAAGATGTAGTTATACTGTGTCAGTGGAGTCAAGGCTCTCACATACACCCACTACAAATGCCAAAGAGGTTGTTTGTACTACCCAACAGCACACACTATGTGCCACACTAAGTATGGAAAAAGCACATAGGCCAACATATGCTGAGGCTCTTATGGGTAATTTAACCAAACCTCAAAGACTTCCCATATGTTGCTATAGCAATGCATATAATCAGTGTCCTCAAAAGACATCTTACCAAAACAATAACCAACATGACACATACAGCTGCAACTCATGAACCTCCACACCATCCAATATTCTAGTCATAGGAGATTCCATAGTGAGACACACAGATGCCCCACTAACCAGACTAAGCAAACAGAGGAACACGGTCAGTTGTCTATCAGGGTCCAGGATCCACCAGACCTTGTACACACGCACTCAGGTCATTGAACTGCAACTACCAGTATGACTCCATCTTAGTACATGTGGATGTAAATGACCTAAGATATACCTCCCTGGACTATATGAGGAGTGAAATATGATGAAACTGTCAGAGTATGTTTACCAGGCTAGTTTGAGCCTAGCTAGCATTGAGCAGCATTCTATCTTTCCAAGGATGATGCCACAATATTAGTAAAAAAGATTGACTTTAACAAGTCGCTTAGTTTTTGGTGTCATCTGAAGGGAGTATACTATTTGTCAGCTTGGAAAGATATGGTTAACAGATCACAATGTTGTACCAGGAATATGTTGTAACTATCCATGCTATGATGTCAAATATTGTCTAAAACTTTGTCTACCTCATAGTACCTTTTTATACATTGCCTAATAAGCCATCTGACATAGCTAAAACAACCCAGAATAATCTAAAGGTGATACTGCTTAAAAAACTCCATGGCCTGCAAGGTCTTTCCACCCTGAAGAATGTAGACATCTGTATAGTTACTGGGACATGGTTTAAAACCGCAGAGCACTGCTATATTTCTTCCACATAAAAAGGGACACAAGGTGAAGATGTTGAAATTTGCATCAAAAGCAAACACACCTTAAGGCTGGTCAGATATGATGTTCTTGAGCTCCTCCACATACTGCTCACCATAAGCAAAAAGTCCCATACATATCTTTGTGAATTATATGTCCTAGTAAGACCATATCACTTAATTAAAGGAACTCAAGTCACACTCCATTCAGTCCAACATCATACTCACTGGTGACTTGAACTACCTCACTATAAAGTAGGTATCACACACAACCTCAAACTTGGAGGTGCAAATATTACTGGACCAGCTAATCCATACACCCACAAGGGGTGCCTACCTCCTTGACCTCACTAATATGGGAAATGATTGCCCCCCCCCCCCACACACACACACACACACTGGTCAGATGTCTCCCTCAAAATGAAAATAAAACCTGGGTCACCAGGTAATTCTGGAACTTTTAGGAATTATTCCAAGGCAAGCTTTGTACCATCAAGTGGCATCCTGGCAAAATTTCAAGCACCTCCAAAACCAGGAAACACCACTCCATATGTGGAGTTATTCACAAAAAACCTTAACAGTCATGTATACTGCTGCATAGTCAGTGGTACCTACAAAGAATAAGCAGAGGACAAACCCAAAAAACAAGCCATCCTGGTGTAATCCTAACATAGATAGGTTTTATAACAAAAAGGAAGAAAATCCATGGTCAAATATAGGAAGTGCAATGCCCTGTATAGGAAGAACTCTCATATCAAATGCTAATTAAGTCTACCAAAGCAAAATTTGAGGTAAAAGTAGCCTCCAAGGCTATGGGTGCCCAAAACACAAGATGTTGTTTAGCTATGTGCAAAATACATAAAGTGCCGAGCTAATTGTAAATGATGCCACCTATACTAACCTGAAGGGTATAACAAAGCTACTGGCTCAGATTTTACCCCGACTTTTTCATGTGACACCTCTCAAGAAATATCCCAAGCATAGTTCCCCCAACTATCATTATGGAACAGGTTCTCAGTGCATTCTGCAAGGGCAAACTCACTGCGTCCATGTGTCCTGATAATATCCCAGGATGTCTCCTTACTAGCACAAAATATTACCTATTAGGCCAACTAGATGTACTTTTCAGTTGTAGCCTCCAAGAAGGCTTTGTGCCAAGTGAATGAAGGAATGTAATTGTCTTACTTCTGCACAAGGGTAGGTCTTCATTGGATCTGAAAATAAATGATAGATAAAGACATAGGAAGCCTTCACACATTGGATTCTACC
Source organism: Protopterus annectens (assembly GCF_019279795.1). Classification (NCBI taxonomy): domain Eukaryota; kingdom Metazoa; phylum Chordata; order Ceratodontiformes; family Protopteridae; genus Protopterus; species Protopterus annectens. The sequence continues at coordinate 1,061,605,962 of NC_056747.1, read as the reverse complement.
TAGTATGATTTTATCGAGAGCAGGTTATGCCTGCTCATCATGATGGACTTCTAGAAGGTCAATAAAGTAATGGATGAAGGCAAAACAGTGCATTATACATGTCTCCACCTTGCCAAAGCATTTGACTTAATACACAGAGCCAGTCTTACACACAGGTTCATAGGTTCATAGGTAGGTACTAGGCTATTGGCCCTAGGGCCTATATAAGCCTAGCTAAATGGTACCTTGGCGTTTGCCACCCAAGAAAATGATTTTCCTGTGCCCCTGTCAAGCAGAGCCACAGAAGTGATCCCAGGGATGAATTTCCTATCTCCCATTAAATTGAATGAATTAAACATCTGCCAAGAGTGCCATACCTGTTGGACTGTCTTTCCCCATATTTGTCAACTGGACTGAATTTTGCAGAGCACTCTGATTTCAGCTTTCCAAACTGCTTCTGCTCCAGTGCTCCATCTTGACCTTAAATGGCTCTGATTTCCACCCTTTCACTGGCTCAGATAAAGAGCCAATGACATAGAGACTTCTTGAAGCCTGTCTCAGTCTGCACGGAGCTTGCAGCAGTATGAAAAATCTGAGTGGTACTTGTAACGCTGAGTTGGCTTTCAGTTTGCGCTTCTTGATATACAAGTCTTGTGATTGCTGTTTATTTTTCTTTCTTTGTGTATGTTCACAGAACGATGAGATTACTAGGGGGAAAAGTCTGTAATGTGAGCTGACAGGATAAAGAAAAATCTATAGAAGAAGATGGTTGCCATAATCACTAGAGAGAGTTCCTGCCCTGTGCTGCTGTGAAATGCTAAGACCAGCTTCCTAGCTCTTAGCTTCTTTGCTCAAGAATCAGAGACAAATGCATAAAATCAGGGACATTGTTTACATTACTCTAATTCACTTAAAAAAGATAATGGTAAAAAAGGTTTTACATCAAGATTGTTTGAAGAATAAGAAAAATGAAACGTCCATGCCCGGCATTATTTACTGACTGTAATTTTTACTGATTTACTGGAAAATCAAAAAAAAAAATTGTAAGGTATAATGCAAAGTATGAAGCAAAATTCAGGGATGCTATGCAAAATTAGGGAAAGATGACATGTTTTTATTTGCTGCTGGTTGCTTTGCTGCTGCTTCCAAGCTGGGGAGATATTATTGCATGCCTCTGAGTTACAATAGCATAAACATGGAATGACTACATAGATTCAACGATCCGTCAAAGATCTGGTAAGCAACTACCCACTGAAACTATTTATAGCCATAGTCCTTAATAAAAAGAGGGCAGCTTAAATGAACAAGGTGCATCTTGTTTTTGAAGTCTTATTTAAAAACTACAAACAGTTCAAGTATATTCATTATTTGAGTGCATTAAGTACCAGAAGCAAAGTCAATGTGTTGATATAGATATTTTCAAAAAGTGTTTTCTCTTTCCAGCAATTTACAAGTAGTCCTTGTTATATTCTTACATGATATCATCAGGGAACTTATACAAGCCTTGGAAAAGTAATACGCATGACTGCATATCGGTAATCAAATGCAAAACACTGTCAACTTCTGAGGGAGACCAAAATAATTGAAGATAAATCCACCAAGTATGAAAAAAATGAGCCGCAAAAAACAGCTGCTTTATTTAGAATTTGGTGCCTTCATTCCTAACAGGGAATTCATCAGAATCTAAAAGAGCTGCATAGATGAATTCCTTATATACAGGCCTTCTTAAACGTACAGTGTAATAAATGCATAAGCAAATGAGCAAAAATAAAAGCAATTGGATAAAGCCAAAGTCTATCCACAAACCTGTCTTAACGTTAAATATTGGTCTACTGTTGTTACCTTGTATGTGAGTTAATGCAAATAAAGAAAATAAACTTCAAAAACATAGACCTCGTTCAGTAGAGTGTTAGAAAAGCGTGCTGTGACATGCCTCTAAAATAATGTGAATAAAGTATGCACCATAAAAAATAAATAATAAGTAATAATGCAAAATCAAAACATTACATCTGAGTACTTTTGTCTAACAAATGCAATACTCAGTATTTCTAATAATTTGACATTTTAATTTTTAATACTGAGTGAAATGATGTCATGTCATTTAAGCCAGGTGGATTAGTTGCATTATATCATAATTACCATTTTAATTCATTTAAATTCTGTAATGTTACCCCAATCGCCATCTCTGGAGTCCTTAGGTATTTTTTCCAGTATTACAAATTTGTACATATAATGACCTGTGCAAAGCACCTTATGTCTGTATAAAGCATTTTTGTGTTCTCCTTCCCAATATCATAAAGATGTTCTTGTATTCTTTCATGAAATGCTCACTCAGTTTTGCCTGTATAAAAACTATGGCATCCTGAGGAGACTGTCAGATAGACTAAACCTATTGTGGCACAATTACCACTGGAAAACCTAATTTTGCTGTTAAGCCCATTGTCAAGACTAATTTCGTTCTGCTTGCTAATGTAGGGGTATGATATACAAAACTCACACGGTATAGTGCCTTTTCTATGCCCAGGTATATTAGTGTATGTACCATAACTCTCAAAACTTTGCTTTAGATTGTGGGCTGTCTTGTATGCAAATATTGGTTCAGAACCCAAAATGTCCATCAGCCCATCAGGGTGGTGTTAGAACTAAAAATACACCAGTTACTACTTATGTTTTTAATATAGGGGGCTATACATTGTAGTCTATATTCAGCACCCTGTTGAACTCATGGTTTTTGTCTCCAGTGGAGTGCTTTTCAGCTACAATGTTTTTTTTTTCTAAATGTAAATCTAATCCTAGTAGGGGTTTATGTTTGGTCCCCCATCCATATAATATTTCCATACTAATGGTGTTTACAAAATCTGCTGGGTAGCCCTTCTAAGTGAACATGTTTTTTTGAACAGTGAATTCTTCTTCCAAGGCCTCTTTACTAGAAATCATTCGAATGCATCATTCTTTTTACCAAACTATTTTTGTGACTCGTAGGGTGGTAGCTATTATAGTGAAGCATGAGTTATTGAAAGTTGATTTTCTAAAAGTCTTGGGTGTAAACCCATCTCTACCAGTTGAAATTAAAGTGTCAAGATAGTTAATTCTGTCATTATTAAAATTCCAAGTGAATTTTAGAAAGGAAGTGGAGGTACTGAGGTGTTTAACACCTTCTGGAATGAATTTCAAGAGACCTTCCCAGAAAATGAAAATGTCATCCAGGTATCATAAATATGTTTTACAAAATTAAAAAAATTCTGATTTCAACACATGTACCTTCTCCCATGAGAGTAATATCAAGTTGGCATATGAAGAGAGACAGACCACTCCAATTGCAACTCCCTTGATTTGTTTAAAAAACTCACCCTCAAAGTGAATAAAGTTGTTTTCTTGCACAATCAACATCAATTCTTTAAGTAATTCTGCCTCAGTGTTCCTCAGGAAAGAACATTCTATTAAACTGTTATGAAATAGTTCAATGCCCTCAATGTTGGATGTGCAGGTAAAGAGATCTATCACATCTATAGTCAGAAATCCTAAATTTTTGCACAAAGTCTTAGAATAAGTCTACTAAGAAAGTCCCATGAATCCTTCAGTAAGTGAGATCTTTCTTCAAACCATGGTTTCACTTTTTTTGTCAATGTAGGCTGCTAAAGGGTGAGTATTTGAGCCATGAGCTGCCACTATGGGTCTGTACTTTAAATTTTCTACTCCTTTGTTAATCTTTGGTATACCAAAGAAGTTAGGTATAGTGTTTTTTGTTACTTAGATATAAAAATGCATTCACATTAATTCTACCTTGTAATAATAGTTCTTCCAGAAATAAATCAGTTTAGTAATAGCCAATATTGATTTCACTTTGATACTGTAATGTAAGTAGAACTGTCGAAGAGCAGGTAATTAATTGCTTCAGTATACTGCCAAGCATTTACCAGTACTATCCCACTGCCTTTGTCTGGTCACATGACCCTGCTTGATTTGTCCTGTCTTAGAAAGTTAAAAATGCCCTGTTCTCCAGATGTGATGCTCTTAATCTTATTATACTTGTGATCCATTGACAACTTATAAAATTCTCTAGAATTGCTTTCATTTCTTCTCATTTGTTTATGTATTTATTACACTGTAGCTCTAAGAATGCCTGCAATAAGGAAGTGATATATGCAGCCCTTTCAGATTCTGATGAAGTTCCTGTCAGGAACAAAAGTGCTAAATCCTGAGTAAAGCATCTGGCTTTCAGTGCTCGTTTTGTTTTCTTTTCATATTTGGTGGATTTATCTGCAGTCATTTTGGTATCCCTCAGTGGTCGATGACATTTTGCATTTGGTTATTGGTGTTTTACTCTGTCCACTGTCCTTTTGCAGTTTTATTCTTTTTACACAATGCCTTGGATCAAAGGAGGAGTGCCTGATGTATGCATGGAGTCCCTGTTAGTACAATGGATTTTTATAGACTGATGTTGAATGTAGACACCATGAAGCAAGACCTTACACTCCTACTTGAACTCATTTCACAGACTGCTCTGAGATGCCTGATTGTGCCTGTTCAACAGGTGGGCACTGGGTTGGGGCCAGCAAGCCTTGTACTGGAATGAGGTAGTACTTAGATGGTATGACCTGGTAAACTGTGTTTTAACTCAATCCAGGATTTATTTGAAGGAACCACCAATCGTTTACAACAGGTCCACCCTCAAACACAAAACCCTATCTACCTACGCAGACCAACAGAACAGAGGCAAGAGAACATTGCAGCAAGTGCTGTTTCTTATTTGAATCATAATGGTTCTGTACCACAAGAAAAAGTTAATTTAAATTTTCTGACTTGGTTAAACCGATCTTTTAATTTTAATTACAACCACTGTATCAGAGAACCAAATGGACAGGTGACCAACAGTCAAGTCTACAAAGGCAGTCTTAAAGAACAAATGTACTGCTTGAAAAAAGGCTACAGAAGATTAAAAGCATGCAGGTTGACAGTAATTATCTTTCAGAGTGCAGTAGACTGGGAATTGTTCCCAAAGGCTCAGACTGTATAAGTTCTCTAATGGGCTGAGTGAGTATGATTTTATGTTTAAAGACTTTATTACTACTTTTAACCATTTTGGTTTAGAACTTATTGGTCTGATAATTAAACATAACACCATGGCTATTGAGGATTTACTTAAAGAAGATGAGGTTTTAAAAAATGCGATTGAAAGTGACTTGCTGTTTTCAGAATACAAAATTCTTTTTAACAACATTTTGTATGTACTGACAACAATGCAAACAGAATGTGGCTAGGAAAAATAAGAAAATTGTAAGGGTCCAGCAGGAATACAGGAACAACACTATCTGCCTTCATTCAAATTCTATAATCCCTACTGACAACACACATTTTTACTATCAAGCACCTGAAGATGAACACACTAGCCATTTGCACCACCCTGACCCTGGCAATTTTTCTCAACTGAGGAGATCAGAAAGGATCACAGCATGCACCCACTACCTCTAGCAGTGCCTCTAAAACCAGGAACATCACCAAGACAGGGACTTTCAACTCCCAACACACCCCAGACTCAGGACTGGACAGGGGAGAGGGAAGAGTAAGAGAAGCAAAAACAAAAGGCGGAGGGGGTCACAACAGACAATTGCCCAGCACAAAGATGGCACTATTTCATCCCTGAATGGGTACAATATATACAACTACAGCCATGTTGATATTTCCCATGACCATTTTAGATTATTTTCAAGGGGTTTTAAATTTATTCCTGCCACAAAGGACAACATAGTTGATTCTCTGGTTGAATTAAAGACCTACACTAGGAAATTAAATTTAGCAACATATTTCCACAATACCAGTGAGACAACTACTACACCAAACACTGGAAGTCTATTCAACTCCTCCATGAATGGGATTATACAAGCATTTGAGAAAACTTGCTCTAGAGAATTTTATAAATTACCAATGAATCAAGTATAACAAGATTAAGAATATCACATCTGGAGAACAGGACATTCTTAACTTTCTAAGAAAGGACAAATCAATCAGTATCATTCAACCAGACAGAGGAGGTGGGACAGTACTGGTAAATGCTTGACAATGCACTGAAGCAATTAATGAACTGCTGTTTGACATTAGTACTTACATTACAGTATCAAAAAATGAAATCAATATTCCCTATTACAAAACTGATTTATTTTTGGAAGAACTATTATTAGAAAGCAGAACTGACTCAAATGTATTTACATATTTAAGTAACAAAAAATCCACTATACCTAACTTTTTTGGTATACCTAAGATTCACAAAGGAGTAGAAAACTTAAAGTACAGACCCATAGTGGTAGCACATGGCTCAAATACTCATCCTTTAGCAGCCTACATTAACAAAAATTGAAACCATGGTTTGAGGAAATATCCTACTTACTGAAGGATTCATGGGATTTTCTTAGTAGACTTACTCCAAAACTTTGGTCCAAGAATGTAGGATTTCTCACTACAGATGTCATAGATCTCTTTACCTGCACGCCCAACACTGAGAGCATTGAACTATTTCATAACAGAATGTTCTTTCTTGACGAACACTGAGGCATAATTACTTAAGTAATTGATGTTGATTGTGCTGGAAAACAACTATATTCACTTTGAGGGTGAGTTTTTTTAAACAAATCAAGGGAGTCACCACTGGAGCAGTCTGTGCCTCTTCATGTGCCAACTTGGTATTATTTTCATGGGAGAAGGTACATGTGTTTAAATCAGAATTTTTAAAAATCCCGTAAAACATATTCATGATACCTGGATGACATTTAGATTTTGTGGGAGAGTCCCTTGGAATTCATTCCAGAATTTGTTAAACAACTCAATACTTGCACTTCTTTTCTAAAATTCACTTGGAATTTTAATAATCAAAGTATTAACTGTCTTGACACTTCTGTTACAGATGGGTTTAGACCCAAGACTTATGGAAAACCAACTTTCAGTAACTCATGCTTTCACTATAATAGCTACCACCCTATGAGTCACAAAAAGAGTTTGGTAAAAGGATAATACATTTGAATGATTTCTAGTAAAGAGGCCTTGGAAGAAGAATTCACTGTTCAAAAGAACATGTTCACTTAGAAGGGCTACCCAGCAGATTTTGTAAACACCATTAGTATGGATATATTACATGGATGGGGGAACAAACATAAATCCCTACTAGGATTAGATTTATATTTAGAAAAGAAAAACATGGTAGCTGAGAAGCATTCCACTGGAGACAACAACCTTGATTACAAAAAATGTTGTGGATTATAGAATGTAATGAAGTAGTCCCCTATGTTACAAAATATTATGACTAGGAATCGGTGCATTTTTAGTTCTAACACCACCCTGATGGACATTTTGGGCTCTGAACCAATATTTGTATACACAATCTAAAGCAAATTTTGGAGAGTTATGGTAACTACACTAACGGACTTGGGCATAGAAAAGGCACCGCTCCATGTGGATTTTGTAAAATCATGTCTCCACATTACCACACAGAAAGGAATTACTCTAGACAATGGGCTTAACGACAAAATCAGGTTTGCCAGTGGTAATTGTCCCAAAATATGTTTAGTCTATCTGGCAGTCTGGTCAGGATGCCACAGTTTTTATATAGGCAAAGTTGAACAAGCATTACCCCCCAAAAATACAAGATTATCTTTATGACACTGGCAAGGAGATCACAAAAAATGCTTTAAAAAGACATAAGGTCATTTGCACAAGCCATTGTACACACAGATTTGGAATACTGGCAAAAATACCCAGGGACTCCAGAGAGGGAAACTGGGGTAACCTTATAGAATTTAGAGAATTAAAATGACAACTATGATTAAATGCATCTGATCCACCTGGGTTGAATTACATCAATTCACTCAGTATAAAAAAACTAAAATGTCAAAGTATTAGGAATACTCAGTACTGCATTTGTTAGACATTTATTAACAAAGTACATAGAACATTTTTAAATGTTTTAAATAATGTAATGTTTTGATTTTACATTATTACTTATTTATTATTTTTTATGGTGCACACATGTTGTTCACATTATTTTAGGTGCATGGGACAACATGCTTTTCTAACACTCTGCTGAGGGATGTCTATGTTTTTAAAGTTTAATTTCTTTATTTATATTAATTCCCATTCAAGAAAACAACAGTGGACCATAATTTGATGTTAAGACATGTTTGTGGACAGACTTGTTTTTTTTGTTTTCCACTTGCTTTTATTTTTGTTCATTTGTTTATGTATTTATTGTACTGTACCTTTAAGAAGGCCTGTATATAAGGAAGTGATATATGCGGCCATTTTAGATTTTGATGAAGTTCCAGTTAGGAGTGAACGTGCTAAATCCTCAATAAAGCATCTGGCTTTCACAGCTAGTTTTGGTGCTTTTTTTTCATACTTAGTGGATTTATCTGCAGTCATTTTGGTCTCCCTCAGAGGTTGACAGTGTTTTATATTTGGTTACTTGTCTTTTACTCCATCCACTTTCCTTTTGACATATTAAGACTGTACATCAAATAGCTTCTTTCAAATAGATTGCTGCACATTTTCTTTACTGGGGATACCGAAGGATAAACAGACATTTTATTGCTGATAGTCCACAAAATTACAGAATGGAGTGTCTGCACAAGTCTAGTTAAATTAAATATAGAATGGACACCTTGGTTATTTTTGAATGAAGTATCTTATGCTGCTATTGCTAGGTCAGTCAGTGGTGTTTTGGTGTGGATCAACTATAACCTGAAAATGACCTATACTAAATGATTTATTTGGGCTATTTCTTCAGGTTAGAAATGAGCTCTGACATACACAGACACTTTTTTTGAGAAGTGGAAAAAACCCCAGAGCAGCAATTGAAAATCTACACAGACTCAGGTTAAGATGCATATACTACATAAAAGGCACTCCATTCAAGATACAAGAATCTGTTTCCCAAGCCTCTGGTCTGGTTTAAAGAGCTGGGATGGTGAAGATTACATGTCCAGAGGCTGCTGCTGTACTAAGGAGGAAAGGTTACACTATGTCATTTGTGCTTCTGTTATAACACTACATTAGACAAGTTAAATACAAACTTTACTAATACCAACATGGTGCAGTAACCAGTTGCTTTTTAAATTGTTAATAAAACTAAAAAAAAATTAAGTACAAAAATACAACCTATTGGTACACCTGAGAAAGCAAAAGCCAATATGCCATTTATGTAATTTTGGAACTAAGTCTGTCTCTTATATATGTTAACTTTTTTCTTGTGCAATTTCTAAAATTTGATTAAAATCTCTAACTAGCTTGTCTTAATCAATTTACAAATTTCAAACACATTTTAAATTATCTTATCATTCTGGTTACCTCCTAACCCCCTGCTATCTATTAAACCCTCTCCTCCCCAGTGCTGTATATACCCATTCATTCCCAGCCAGGGGCAAGAGACCTGTAGCTTATTCAAGTGCACTGAGAGAGGGAACTGTAATTCTAGTTTTAGAGGCTAGGACTTTGTGATTAACCTTTTGTATCCCCTGCAAATGTCTTAAACATTCAGATGGAAGGATTTGGCATTCAATAGGCTGCCATGGTATACATACATGTCTCTGTGCATATACAGTCAATTGCCTCAGCTCCCCTTGGCTATTGTGTACTGCATGGAAATATGCAGGCATCAATAACTTGTCACAGGGCAGTAAAGTCACATTTCTGGTGGAGTTCTGCAGTTATGTATCTGTTAGAACAATAAGTATTCTAATTTTACAGGCCATACCCTCAGGTGGACAAAAATTGATGCATTATGCCTTATCTGCAAGGGTTGGAATTTATGCCTATGCCAATTTTAAGTGCTATGATTTTGGATACTCTGCTAAGATTTTTGATGTTCCCCTCATATGATTTTGAAAGCAGAGAGGATGAGAGATATCTCCTTCCCTATTTACATCTTTATTTTTAGAGCAATATTTCATTGCTCTGAAAAATAAATAAATAAATCAAGCTCCCATAGTAAAAGAAAATGCACACATGGCACAGCAGCTTCTCAGAGAATTCCATTCTTTGGAACAGGCTCCCCATCCATGTAAAGCAAAGTTCCTCCCTATCCATTTTTAAGTGTAACTTGCAACAATAGATGGGCAATCAGAAATTCACCCCTGGTCTGGCTCCTATGTCCCTGATCATAGGAAGTTACCAGGCTATTGGCCCTGAGGCCCTTACCAGCCTAGCCAAGAATTTAGCCCATGTTATAACAAGTCAATATCCTATGCCACTGTCCAGCAGGGACAAAGGTGGAATCTCATGGGAGTATTTTCTGTTCGCCATCCAGTTATCCAGGTTGAGCTTAAAAAGGTTTAATGAGGTACTCTGCTCTACCTGGAGAGGGAGTCTATTCCACAAAAGGGGAGCCTCTGGGACACAAATCTGTCCCACCAACAAGTCCTTTTGATGTCACAGAGCAGGTTGAGGTCATGCATGCGGGTTACTCGAGTGGAGCTTGACTTGCAGATATGCAGCAGTCCCATCAGGTCTGAGATTGCTTTGTATGCCAGACAGAGTAGAGGGACAGGGCTTTTAACCTATCTATGTAGGGTAGATGTTTGAAGTGCTGAATTCTCCAGGTGAGGAACCTTTGTGGTCTCTCCAGCTGCTGCATGTGCTTTGTGAGGTACATGCCAAAAGGGGCATTGTACTCAATAATGGGTCTTATAAGGGAAGAATACAGGGATGGTAAGACCACCTTGCTCCTGAATGAGATAACCTTACTAATGAGGTGGGTCATGTAGAAAGATTTCCATACAATGGATGCAACATGGTGGTCAAAACTCATTTTGCTATCAACCTGTGTGCCCAAGTCCCTCAAGACTGATTGTGTGCTTAGTACCTTATTATTAATGTGATAATTTGTGGGGATGTCAGTCTCCCCAAAAGGGATGATGATGCATTTTTTGGCATTCAGTCTGAGGCCTTGGAGGATGTCCACATCACTAGGGGAATTGATGGCATCCAGCTTGCAGTCATATGCAAACGTGGTCAGCCATAGCCCACTAGATTTGGCCTGCACCTCTGAGAAGTATATCCCTATTTTGACTAGGTGGGTTCTATCAGTGAGCCAGTTTTCTACCTATGTGGTAACATATGGATTGATGCCTAGCTGAAAGAGTTTATCTATTATACCTGAGCGGGGAATAGTATCGAAGGCTTTGGCCAGGTCAAGGTAGGTGGTGTGCACCATCTTTCCCTTGTCAATGGTCTTGGTGACTGTCTCAAAGAAGTCAACAAAATTTAACAGGCATGACCTCCCCTTGACAAAACCAAACTGTGTGGGATCAAGTGTCTGGTGGTTGCCAATGTCCTTGTTAATAATGTCCATGATTATCCGCTCCATGGCCTTGCAGATCAGGCTAGTTAGGCTGATGAGTCTGTAATTTCCTGGATTGGTGGACACTCCACCTTTGTGCAAAGGAATGACAGTAGCATACCTTTCAACCATTCCGGATTCCTCATGTTTACCAGTTTTGAGGTCCAAATAATGGGGTGCCATGATTTCCCAAGTGGCCCCCTTAATTCTCGAATTTCTTGTTTGTGTTTTTAAATTTTTCTTTTATTTTTTGTGAACTTTTGCTGACGTCATCACATGCAGGGGCATGCACATTGAAGTCAGCTTTGTGTGCAGTCTGCGCAGCCTGTTGGAATTCATCAGAGGGTTTCAAGGGTGCGACTGTACTGTTTTTTATGTTTACATGGCAAGTTCAGCAAGACAACAATGTGTTTCAGCCAGCAATCACAGAGTCAACAGTCATGAATGACTGAGAGCACTCAGAGCAGCTGACACTGTTTTTTGTTTAAATTAATTAATAGACTTTTTAGATCAAGTAAAGCAACTCAGCAACTGAACTGACTGAGCGAGCAAATCAAGGCCACCCCCTAAGCCGTTCATTAGTTAGTAGCAGTCTGCACTCTGCAGCAGCTGTCGTCGGACTCGAACGGGTCAACTCAGCTGTCTTAACAAAATATATCAGCACCACCAGTTCTTCCTGTAGCTGCTCCAGCCTCAGGTAAAGGAAAGATATAGAAAATGCAGTGTGCAATGCTGTGATATTTCAATATTTGGATGTAAAGGTATATTAGATAACATGTCAGTGTTTTTTAAACATAAACGAAAATGTGGCAGGCAAAACAGTGCAGTACTAGAATGATCTGTAATGTTTCAAGCAGAATAAAGCATACAGAGAGCTACCAGAGGGAGTTAAATTTAAGTTTATCTGTTAGCTACTGCAAAAAGTTGAAAAAAGTCATTTTCAGCACTCATTATACACTCAGCTCCAAACATGCTAGCCTTGATGACGGAAATGAAGTATCTCCTTGTACCTTGTCACCAGTTAGCAAAAAAAGGTAAAATGCAGTAAGGTGTTTGTTTAATGTGTGATATCTATGTGTAATAAGGTAGTGTTGTCTGCACATTATTTAGCACTTGATACCACATGGGGAGAGAGGCATTGTGTGTGTGTGTGTGTGTGTGTGTGTGTGTGTGTGTGTGTGTGTGTGTGTGTGTGTGTGTGTGTGTGTGCATGTGAGAGAGAGAATTTTTGGACATTGTTGCAGCCATTAAACCTTGCAAAGTTTGCTGCCTTAGCAAGCTGCATGCCTCAGTGGCAGTATTTGAACTTCAGAATAACTCTAAACCACTTTCCTTCTATTTTAAGCCATTGTAAGATGCCATTTACTTGATGGCTTTGGCCCATTGGGTGTTAAGGCCACCATATCTGACACTATCATGAAGTTTTTCTTTCTAATTTGAGATCATGGGCCTTAATAATGGGCAACATGTATTAACAAGCTTCTTCATTTGAGACATACGTGGTGGTCACATGCTTTTGTGGTGTCTACTAGCAAACACTCAGTTTATGATGGTGTATTTTAACCAACTAGTAAATGGAATGTTGGTCACAGTGGTTTTTTGTATTTCAAGGTATTTTGTTAAAGGTTACTGTGTTTAAAAACATATATTTTAGAATGATGTTCTTGATGGCCTTGTCTTACAAAAATACTCCTGCTTCAGAACAGCTGAGTAAGGAGAGGCCCTTTGAGCAGAAATCCATCTTTTTCAATTATGCTAGGAAAGATTTGTGATCTTCTTTGGAAAATAAAACACTGGCTGCATGGCCTGTCACCTGACTGCAAGTTAGTGAGATGCTATTAACATGTGCTGTAGAAAAATACGAGCAATGACCCTTTGAGAGAGAGCCACTTAAAATGGTGACTTTTTTCATATCTTCAGTATCCTGTGTATCTGTGGTGGCCGCGGTGGTGCAGCGGTTAGAGTTGCCACCTCACAGCACAAAGTTCTCTGGTTCAATTCTCGACTGGAGTGCCTTCTGTGCACTGTGGAGTCTGCATATCCTCCCTGTTTTTGTGTGGCTTTCCTCCAGGTGCTCTGGTTTCCTCACACATCCCATAGACATGCTGTAGGTGGATAAGATTGGACACTCTAAATTGGCCCTAGGTGTGTGTGCACTCTGTGGAAGGTTGATTTGGACTTTTAAAATAAAACATAGTCAGACTGTTTTTGCGTGTCTGAGTTGTATGTTCAGTGCAAATGCTAGCAGTTATGCAGGAGCAGAGGAAATGTGTTAATTTCTTCTGGAAGACGTAGAATGAAGGGATAAATTGACAAAAAATGTAATAGTGTTTTAAGCTTTTCTACTTTTATACTATTTTACAAGACTAATTAAAATGTACTCCTCTCTGATGTCCTTTAGTGCTGTACATTATTTCAGGGACAGAACAGGCACTGTCTGTTTTGAAGTCCCTGGGGCAGCAGTTTGTTTGCATTTGTACATCAGTTTAATATTTCAAGAAGGTCATAACCTACAATGTGTTTACATCATTTTGTGCCAGACTGCTATCTGCAGGTACACAATTTCTCCTCTTTATTATGGAGCCAAGAAGACTAGTTAAAGAAGAACTGTATGTGATCTGAATTACTCATGAGATGGTCTTAAGAAATCACTGGTTTTAAAATCCGCAGTCACTTTTTACACAATAGCACATACACATACAGTACTCTGGCAGCAGTCAAAGGATGCCATGCCTACCTGTGGCATAGGTACCATTTGTTGAGATACACAAATGCAGTTGCTGTGTCACATCAGACTATGTCATACAAATATACATTCCTGGAACCATTTGATGTCTTTTCATTCTCTTAGATTTATCTACCTGTGTTGGTAGTCCCTCCCTCCCCACTTTCCTATGCTTGTGACACTGCATCCCATTACTGTCGAACAAACACATGATATATGCACTGAACAACTTTCCAGAAACAACGCAGCAGGAGTACATGTTACCTGCTGTGTAATCCACCTGTTTGCAGCCAACTGTTTTCTTAATATGAAAAACACAACATTCCTACATTCTGAAAATAATTTTCCAAAAATTATTGTTCTGTTTATTTTGTGTTTCATGATCATATTTTGTCTGCTCTATAGTTTGTGTTTAAAAGTTGGTATCCTACAATTCCATCAGAGTGGGAGGGGTTTCCTATGCTTGTGACACTGCATCCCATTACTGTCGAACAAACACATGATATATACACTGAACAACTTTCCAGAAACATAACGCAGCAGGAGTACATGTTACCTGCTGTGTAATCCACCTGTTTGCAGCCAACTGTTTCTTAATATGAAAAACACAACATTCCTACATTCTGAAAATAATTTTCCGAAAATTATTGTTCTGTTTATTTTGTGTTTCATGATCATATTTTGTCTGCTCTATAGTTTGCGTTTAAAAGTTGGTATCCCACAATTCCATCAGAGTGGGAGGGGTTACATAATCATATATGCACATTTTATGTTAATCAGCATACAGATCTGTATCTATTTTTCTGGGCCTTTGTCCAGATTTTTGATGTTTCCAGGTTGACAGGTATGGACAGTAGCTGTCCTCTACTTGGCTGAGATGAAGCTGCTACTCAGGCTTTGGTTGAATAGGGTGCCTAACGGTGCTGCAAGTTTCTGCCCGAGTTCATGTAGGATGCAGTCTGGGATGTTATTGGGTCCATTGGAGGCTGTATTTTTTGCCTTTGAGAGAGCAGTGCTGAGTTGCTTCCTAGAGATAAGGGGAGGGGGGCAGGTACTGGGGATACCATGTTTTACTGATGGGGAGGGCAGAAGAGTGAAATTTTCACTGACCATATCTGCCAGCAGGTTGGCTATATCTACAGCATTTGTGTATGTGGTGTCCTTGACCACAGTTCTGAGCAAATTTTGGGTGCTTCCCCTGAGACTGCGGACATTTGTGAAGAAAGCCTTATGATTGTCTTTAGTAGAAGTGGTCAGTTTGGACTTGCTTTGGAGGATTTCACTAATGCTCTTATTTGCTTGTTAAGGCTAAGGAGAGATTGCTTCCAATTAGGGACCTGCTTCTTCTTAGTCCTGGACAGCATTTTTTTCCTTTTATTATAGAGTTTATTTATTGTAGATGTCCACCAGACAGGTTTTCTATTCCTTGAGGAGGAGGATTTCATCCATGCAGCTATATAAATGCTCATATAGTACTTTGGTGTAGGTTTGGACATTTGCGCCAGTTCCTATACAGGGGGATGGGGCTGTGAAGCTGTTTACACATTCCCTCAGGAGCCTGTAATCAGCTTTGGAGAAGTTTTTTTGTTTGACCCTATCTGGCGGAGGAAGGGGGTCGGAGAAGATGGTGACTTAAAAGTGACTGCTTTGTGTTTGGATCTTACCAGGAATGATGACACTGTAGGGATGCTACAGTGGTTGCTCCTGTTGGTTAATACCAAGTCCAAGCTATTTTCACCTCTTGTGGGGGTGTCAACCAACTGGTCCAAGGCATTTGCATTGATGAAATCAAGGAATCTCTGAGTATTTGTGTTTTGGCATGAGTATTTCTTCCAATCTATGGTTGGATAGCTAAAGTTGCCAAGAATCAGGGTAAAGGATTGAATCTTGATATATTCAAAGAGGTCCAGATAGGTGGAGTGGGCATCTTGAGTCAGAGGTGGAGGACTATAGCTAGTTATGATTTGAATAGGGGGTCTAAACTGCACCTGGACTGTTTCCTGTGCACCATACTGTTTGAACAGCCTAGGGGTGTGTATGTCTTTTATATATATTATAAAAACACAATCCACCCAGGTCAACACAGCCTCACCAACTTGTAGAAATAATCCTCTGATGCAGGAAACTGCAGTAAAATATTTATTCCACACGATAATCCTATAAGAGCAAAAATGCAGTAGCAAGTATGGTACACGATAATCCAATAAAAGCAATAGTGCTGTAGTTAGTGTGGTACTACTGCACTATTGCTTTTATTGGATTATCGTACCATACTGGCAATGGAGTCTCCCATGACTAATATGTTGGGTTTATGTTTAGGACTTAGTGGCTGTGAGACACAGGTGTGTGGACTACGTGTGGTGTGTGGTGTGATAGGCAGTGGAGTTTGTATGCGTTTATGTCTCAGTCTCATTTGTCTGGGTATGCTTTTGTGGGGGTGTGTTGTGTAGATGTGGGTGGTATTTAAGGTGTGATGTTCATGTTGACAACCTTCTCAGTGCCAGATACACTGGCTTGTCTGGGAAACAGCAATGACACTAGGTGCTCAATGTAATTGCATCTCTCACAAATTGTGTTATGGACAGAGGCAGTCAGTAAAACACCCTCTATGAATCACATTTTTGGGTCACATTTGGGTTGCATGGTTAGGCTTTTTAAGGCCTAGTGGTCATTAGCCTAGGATACATCTATGAGCCTATGAAAAGGGGGATGGTGCTCCAGATGACTTGACATTCAAGTCACATCACATTAAGCTAAGCTTAAACTTTCTGAAGTCACAGAAGTAGAAACCTCTCAATGTTGAAATCTAAGCTTGAAGATCCCTGAAGGGAATTTTTTTAATCTCCCTCTCTCTATCTGTTTCTCTCTCTTTCTATTGTATAAATATATATATATATATATATATATATATATATATATATATAGGAGATGAGATCAGGAACATTCTACAGAATTCTGGAAAGAGATCAAGGATGGTGCTGTGAGTTCAGTGTTATTAATATTTTTAAAATAATACCAACAGTGATCAACCAGATACATTTTGGCAATGTTTCTGGCTTTGTGGTTTGTAAGGATAGTTGAAATGAGAAGAATCTTGTGGTGAGATAAGTGTTATTACCATTTTTACAATAATGTTGGCAGTGATCAAACATATTTTGAATAATATTTTGAGATTTTTGATTTGTGTGAATAGTTGCGATGACAGGAATGGTGTGGTGAGGTAAGTATTATAACAATTTTCACAGTATTGCTGGCAATGATTAACCAGATATTTTGGCAGTATTTTTGGTTTTGTGACTTGTCTGAGCAGTCGAAGTGAGATAAATATCATTGTTATTTTTACAATTATACCAGCAATGACCAACCAGATATTCTTGGCAATACTTCTCTGAATTTGTTTTGTGTATATTAACTTGAATGAAATTCTTTAACGTGTAGCAACTTGTTTGTGTAGACTGTGGGTAAGAGGTAATATTACATAACCAAGCAGACATTGTAGCTATAACTGCTGGGTGGGAGTTGGCTGGATGAAAGTGAATGACCCTCTTGTCATCTTCTTAGTTTAAATAGTCATTATTTGGCTTTGTAGGACTAGTGTGCATTTGTGAGAAAAAAGGATGGAATATTTAACTGGGCATGTAAAATGAAAAGAGAGAATAAGTGTAAATACTATGGCTGTCTTCTCTGTAAATAAATAACTACCTGCCTGCTGCTGTTTACATATTATTTTGGCTTTGTGCAATTAATGCGATTATGTGAAGCAACATGCAATATTCTATTGTGTGGCAACTATTTGTTTAGAGCAAAGATGAAATGCATAACATGGTCATCCTCTTTTCTCACAATCAGATGTCTGAATTGTACATGGAAGTGGCTATAACTGGTTGGTGGGGATTGACTGGATTAAAGTAATTGACCCTGTTGTTACTTGTTCAGTTTAACAGTAATCTCTGAAAAATAAGGTATGATTGCATCAAACAACACCCAGACCATCAAAACTTCTGGGAGCCAATGGCCTCCACACGCCAAGATTGTATAAGTGGATGGATTTTGACAAAGGTTTTGTAATCGCCTCTGCCCTGAACTCTACCTAGTCTAAAGCTAGCCCTTCTCATAGGTGCTTCACTTGTGTTGTGAGCTGTGGCTGATATCATTATTTCTTTACCATTCCTCCCAAACCTCAGAGGTCACTATATCTTGTGTTGGGCTAGGGCCAGTGTAGTCATTATTTTTTTAACTTTCGGCATAAACTTCAGAGACATGCATGGAGGGTCACTATATTTTGTATAGGAGTGCTGTTCTGTCTTGACCATCAACAAGTTTGAAACATTATTGTAATCATTTTTGCCATTTCCTCACAAACATCTGAGACATATACATGAGACTATCTTTTAGGGTATGATGTTTTATATAACTGACAACAAATATGTTATGCCCTTCAGTTTTGTCTCAGTTTGACATCAAAGGAGTATACAGATATCTTTTGGAAGGTCGGGGTGAGGAGGCATGTTGTATATAAATCTGACAACAGCAGCTTGAAATATGACTGTGGTCATTTGTGTCTTAATTGTAATCCCAATTTAACACCAGAAGGGGATACACAGAATGTAACTACCTATTTTGAGGAAGGGACTATGGGGCAGATACTATATATATATATATATATATATATATATATATATATATATATATATATAGATATAGATATATATAGATATAGATATATATATATCGATATATGGTTTACCTTTATAATGTCAAATTACATTTGTGCGAGTATTCATATATTTGCATCAAAAAATGAAACTGAAAACAGCGACAGTTGTTAATGTTCGAAAAGCAGCCAATTGAACAGCCGATTCGCTAATTTTCAAACATAAATGTCGACAAAAAAAGTAGATAAAGTGTAATGCAGGGGGCAAGCCCCCCTGCACCCCCCCATGTCGGGGGCTGCACCCCCCCACCCTCCTACTTTATTATTCTAATTCCGAGATTGCACTACAGCACGGAAAGAAACCATTTCCAACTCCCCACTATAGTGCAATCTGCCCCAGAATGTCGAATGTGCAGTGAGCGAATCTCACTGTGCATTCGCTCATTGCACATTCGAACCTTTTTCCATTCGACGTTTGCAAACCTTGCAAACTGTCTTTCGACTAATTGTCGGTCGCCCATGTGCAATACGCACATGTAAAAGTAAACCTCTCTGTAGATATATATATATATATATATATATATAGATAGATATATATTGCCAAACATTTGTCTTTTCAGTTTATTTTGACTTTGTGTTTGGTCAGCTTTGAACATTAAAAGTTGGATACAACTTATTTCTTCCTTTTAAGAAAAAAAGTAGGATTTAATTTCTATTTTGTATGCATGATTTTTTTATTCAGGCCATCACTGCATTAAAAAGTTGGAAAAAACTCTGAAATGCACCTCATAAAATCTATAATTCCATGGCCTCTGGGTTCCTGGCAGCCCCTAGCTTAATTTAGTTATTACATTGTAGTCTTAGTCAGAGTGTGTTGAAAGGATGCAGGATAAAGCAACATCGAAGAGGAAGACTGAGTTTCTTTCCTTAATTATGTTTTTTGTTTAGGCCATCATTGGATGAAAAGGTTGTTTGAAAAATCTAAAATGCTTCTCAGAGCATCTAGAAAACTCATGCCTTACCTTCTAGGAGTCTCATTGCTTAATACATTTTTTTTCCATTGCAGTTATTACAGTGCAGTCTTGGTTATGATGTGTTGAAAGTTAGCAGGAAAACCAAAGTTGAAGAGTAAACCTAAATTTTTTTTCTTTGATAATGGGCTGGATTCAATAAACCCTACATGGCTCACTAAAACTGGCACTCATATGGTAGAGCACCAATTTATATTCATTAAGCAGCTCTACATAATATTTAGAGCCGTGCAAACCCAGTAAACATTATGGTATGCTAATTACAGCATAAGCACCTGAATTTTATTCTAATCAACCAATCCAAGATGGGGGAGCTGTTCAACAAGCTATAAAGCAATTGCACGCACTCATTGGAGGTTTTTGCCTTGAATTCCAAAACCTATTGGACTACAACCACTGAAACTACTCTATATGGAAAGAATGTTCGGGGCTGGCTGCTGCTGCGCTTCTGCATGTGTATGTGCAACAGGCCCAAGTCTATGCTGCTGTTGTTACTATTACACCTTGACCAATAAAGAGAATGGTGTTTAAACCCCGTTTAAACTTTTCATGGTCTGCATGAGGTGGAATTGGTAGAGCAATACAGGGTGGACAGAGACACACTACAGGAACTCTGCAACCTTTGTTGGCCTCAACTGAGATCAAGGGCAAACGAAGGGGAACCAATACTTGTGAAGACTAAGGTATGTGTAGCACTTTCCTGAATGCTATGTTACAGCATGCCACTGATGCTACATACATTTTCCCTGTACCCCCCCCCCCCCCGAGGACAGAGGTAAAACTCTGCAGGATTTCTACCCTGTAGCACACTTCCCTGAAGTCTTAGGTGCCATAGACTGCATACACATTTGATGTCAAAGCACCATCTGGAGAACAGGGAAGGGTGTACATAAACAGAAAGAGCACCTACTCCATTAACTGCCAGGTTGTGTGTGACTCTAAGGGAATTATCTTTAATGTGTGTGTTCTGGCAACCCTGGCAGTTGCCACAACTCTCATATCTAGCACAACTCTCACCTCTACCAAAGGTTTTCCAGGGGGGGATATCCCACAATGTCATTTATTGGGTGAGGCAGGGTATGAACTCGAACCATGGTTGATGATGCCCATCAGAAATGCACACACTCCCACCAAAGGATGCTATATGAGGCACATGGTCAAACAGGAAATATCATATAGCACGTGTTTGGGCTACTGAAGTCAGGGTTCAGGTGCCTAGATACTTTGTGGGGAGTCTGCAGTACAATAGCAGTACTTATGCTGAAATTTTCACTATCTGTGCTGTCCTTCACAATATTATCCTGAGAAAAAAGCATCAACAGGAACACCAAGGGGAAGGGGGCACACATTCCACCACCACTGGCAAGGTCACCACAGCCACACACACGTGAGTACTCAGAGGACACAGAGGGGGAACCACCAGCCACTCTGGGTGTAGGTTGATGTAGATGGTTCAAATAATAAATTCACTACCATAGCAGGAACAGGCAAGCAAAAACTGAGGGTAATGCTACTCAATGCTAAAAGTCTGAATCTCAAAATGCACTCACTCGAGGCACTCCTTAAAATGGAGAACATCGATATCTGTGCAGTGACTGAGACCTGGTTTAAGGCTCCGGAGAGCAACCCTGCACTACCAGGCTATAACCCATACCACACTTTTCGGCCATGTAAACTGGACTGAAACACCAAAGGTGGAGGTGTGTCAATATTCATTAAGGATATCCACACCTCCAGGCTAGTTGCTCAGCATAATGCATCCGAGGTTATCCAAGTGCAACTAACTCTGGGCAAAACTGCAATCCAAATGGTAGCTTGCTACAGATCCCCCACCATGCCCCAGGATTCCCACTCATCTTTTCTTGATGTACTGGAAAATAGGGTTCAACCAAACACCCTAATAATGGGTGACTTCAACTACCCCACCATTAACTGGGAAAACTACTCATGTACCAACTCCTTAGCTCAACGCTTTCTGGAATTCATAAACTCCAATGCCCTGGATCAACTTACCCACACCCCCATCAGGGGCAACAATATCCTAGACCTAGTCATTACCAACATGAGTGACCGGTGTTCCACACCTGAAGTCAACTCCTTGTTGGTCCGATCTGACCATAAGCTAATCACCCTTGATATCGAAATCACGCCCCCACCCCCCATTAAGGAAACCACGATAAAAGATTTCTCCAAAGTCAACTTCATGCTTCTTAAGACAGAAGTGGTGAACTTCATGAAACCCATGCAGATGGACAGTACAGTTACAACTGCTGAATCCTATACAAGTGCACTCTAGAAGTACTTACACGAGTGCATGGATTGTGCTATCCCAAACAGAACCAAGACGCTATCCTCCAAAAATGGCCAATCTGGTGGTCCCCTGCCATAAACAAACTGTACAACAGAAGGAAGAAACTGTTGCAAAAGAGAGTAAAATCCCATGAGTGGAGGAGCTCCCTGGTCAGCCTCAGTAAGAAGCTGAGATCCCTTATAAGATCATCCAAAGCTAGCTACAAAAAAAATGAAAACTAATTCTAAGGATAACCACAAAGCATTCAATAGCTATGTCAAGAATCTCGATGGCAACACCCAGATCAGCTCTGAGTTACAGCACAATGGCATGAAAATTACAGAACCAACTGATATTGCCAACATCCTGGCAGATAGGCTCAGTGCTAACTTTACCCCCCCCCACCCCCTAAAGGGCCCATATCTATACAGGAAGAATGCAGAGTCCCTGTAATCACAACTACGCAGGTAAAAGCTGCACTCTATAAAGCCAAAAACACAGCATCCGTGGGACCAGACAACATCCCAGGCTGCATTTTACACGAACTTCAGAACAAACTGGTTCCCCACTTAAGCACCATGTTCAAAAATAGTCTCGCATCAGGCTTTGTGCCCACTGAATGGCACACAGCAACAGTTATCCCACTCCACAAAGGGGGGAGCCACCACTGATCCCAGGAACTATCGACCTATTAGCCTGACGAGCCTGGTCTGCAAGGCCATGGAATGTATCACCATGGAACTCATAAACAAAGACATTGGTAACCTCCAAACTCTGGATCCCACCCAGTTCGGGTTTGTGGAAGGCAGATCATGCTTCCTGAACCTGATCGACTTCTTTGAGGCAGTCACCGAAGCCGTAGATGAGGGTAAGGTGGTTCACACAGCCTATCTTGACCTCACCAAGGCTTTTGACACCATCCCCCATTCTGGAATTATAGCTAAACTCACTAAACTAGGTATAAATCCCTACGTCACAAGATGGGTTGCCAACTGGCTCACTGATAGAACCCATACTGTAAAAGTTGCAGACTCCAAATCTGACCTCAAAGCAGTGACAAGTGGAGTACCACAGGGTTCTGTCCTGGGACCTCTCCTGTTTGGTATCTACTTCTCTAAAGTACAAGCTAACACAGAAGGCCTCTGGCTAACAAAGTTCGCAGATGACTGCAAACTAAGAGCCATAGTCAAGTCCCCAAATGATGTGGACATCCACAGAAGGGCCTCGCTGAGACAGATGCCTGTTATCAGAGCCATGGTCTCAAGCTCAGTGCCAAAAAGTGCAGTGTCATCCCCTTTGGTAAAAACTCTGTACTCATGTATTACCACATAGGCAGCAATCTACTTAACACCGAATGCGTGATAAGAGACCATGGGACCCAGGTGGACAGTAGTCTCTCCTTTGATAGTCACATCGCCACAGTAGTCAGGAAGTCCTTCTACATGGCACACCTCATCATAAAAGGGTTCTCATCCAGGAAAAAAGTGGTCATTGTTCCCCTCTACTCGACACTCATTAGACCCATTATAGAGTACAACTCCCCTTTTGGAATGTACCTCACAAGACGTCTGCAGCAGCTGGAAAGGCCACAGAAGTACCTCACAAAGAGGATTACTGGCTTCAAACAAATGCCCTACACTGACCGCCTCAAAAAACTCCAGCTTTACTCCATAGCATATCGCCTACTCCGAGGTGATTTCTGCCTAACATATAAAGCTATGTCAAACCCAGAGCTGTTGGACATGCTACACCTAAAGAAATCCCAATCCCTCCCAGCTACACACTCTAGGAACCTAAACCTTGTCACCACAATAAACAGGACATGCTGGAGGGATAGATTCCTAATCCAGAGACTTCCCATACTCTGGAACAGGCTATCCATCTATGTCAAGCAAAGTTCTTCATTAGCACTCTTCAAGAAAAATCTTGATGAGTGGATGGGAAATAGGAAATGCACCCTGGGGATTACTTCTGTGTCTCTGCTCGACAGTGGCATAGGAAAATAACTTTCTTGGGTGGTGTAAGCCAGGGATCCTTGTTGGCTAGGCTTACATAGGCCCTTGGGTCGATAGCCTATTACCTACATATGAACCTATGTGCACAATATGCTCTTGCCCTGGCCAAAAAGCAATGGATAGCACATATGCAAACCACCTAAGGAGTACAACTTTCATCTTATGCACATACATACAGTGAAATTAATGGCAGGCAATGCTCACAACCTTTACTTGCCCATGTAATGGTTGTGTACTGCTAGCATCATACAGAATCAGCCCCGAATTAAAACACTTGTAACTGCTGGACTATCAAGGTAAGTGCTGAACCTTAAACAGAATGATAAATGATTAAGAACACATATGAATGGCTGATCCCTGCATACTGTTACTTGCTAATGTACTTAAGTACAAGGTATGTGCACATTTTAGAGCAATGACATCAGTATGTGACAGGACTGACTTATGTCAACAGATGTCTGCTGTTTATCAACTAATAGGCCTCATGAATCCAAGATACACACAATACAAAAACCTGTAAGAAAGTAATACAGTTTTCAAAAGAGCATTGCAAACACATATATACTAAGCATTCTGTCAGCTCTGCACCCTGTGCATCAGAAAAAAAGACTTATGTATCCCTGAATCCAAAAGATAGAAACAAGGGGATGGAACAGTTATCCTCAATTGCACAAGGTGCTGTTTGGGGGGGGGGGAGGCCAAGGCTGACACAAAAGGTAGTGAGTGTGTGTGAATAACAAAGACAGACAGGCAGTAATTTAGGTAATTATCAAATGGCCAATGAGACAGAATGAGCTGCTAGCCTCACAAATGACCCATGTACCTGTTATATGTGTGTGTGTCTGTATGGGCACTTGTGGTGAAATGTGTATATGAGCACCTGTAAGAACACAGCCATGCTCTGTGCTAGCTCTACATCCTGGCATGTCGAACAGATGTGAGCCGTGCATGGCAGGGTTAACAGTTCATTGTTGTCTTTGGCCCGACCATGAGAACTGTCTCTGCCATTAGTTGCACTGGCACGTTGGCACGTCCATGTCTATAGTCAGATATGCTGGTGCTACCCAAGCTAGATGAGCTCTCCTCATTTGTATGCCCAGGACCACAAATCCATGGCCTACCATGTCTGGGTGTGGGCACATTAACCACTGAAGGAGCATTGGTTCATAGGTTCATAGGTTCATAGGTTCATACTAGGCTATCTGCCCGAGGGCATTTACAAGCCTAGCCCATAGTTTTGACGCCACCCCTTTAGTATGGGGAACTATACCCATTATTTTGCTGTGCCTCTGTTGAGCAGTGACACTGAGGTAATCCCTGGGGTATTGGAAGCATTGTCACTACCAGAGAGTGATCAGGCACAACCACATTAGTTAATAGCAGGTGATGCTGTTGACTTACATACATATGGATGCTGTCCTCCCTCACAGCAGATGTTCCATCACAGACACTGCCTGTTATATCTTATCATTCATTTGATCCATTGAGTCAGACACATGGCACAGGCAGTCACTCATGTCAGCCTGTGCCACATCTACAACTATAAGCAGGTCTTCAGAGGCCCTAGTGGAACATGCCTGTACCTCCATGACAGCCCTAAATATATGTTGAGTGGCAGATAATGGCACACCAAGATCAAGTGGAGGGTGGAGAGCAAGCCTCCTCCGAGCACCCCTAACAACCCTTCTGCAAGGCATCTCACCCACACTTTGGCTATGACCAGAGTCAACTGGCACTGAAGAAGCAGTAACCACACTACCCTAATCAAAAGTCTTACCCTCCACCTGTCCAATATCTGAGGGCTCAGTGGAATAGGTATGTGTAGGCAAACTGACCATGTCTGATGGAAAACCAGGGGATGGATGAATGCCAACCTCAATCGGATTTAACCTCTGCACCCCCTCCATGACTGTGCCTCTGTTTGGTCACCATCATCAGAGGCTACTGATACTCTGACATTAGGTGTTAAGAGTCCTGCATTTCCACTGTCAGGATCACCTGTGATGTATAAGCAATAAAAACAGGAATGAAATAAATACTACACCAAATATTAAAAGAATTTTATGTGATAACAAACGAACACTGGTCCCACTATTGCAGATAGTACAGCGATGCAGACACTCATTATACTCACCTCACATGTACAGATAGATGCATGTAACTGACAAATAGTCATCAGTAAGCTAAACATGTACAGATAGATGCATGTAACTGATGAATAGTCATCAGTAAGCCAAACATGTACAGATAGATGCATGTAACTGACGAACAGTCATCAGTAAGCCAAAAAACATGTTATGCTTACCATGTGCAGATGACTCCACACTTTGTAGGGAGGGTGTTCCTGGAAGAAATGAAGCAAGGGAAGGATACAAATTAAACATTGCAACAGGAATAACACAGGGGGTGAAGACATAGCTGGCAATATGTCTGATAAGATTACTTTTAACTGAAACTTGTTGACATGGCCACCCACAGCCCATATGTAATCAACAAGTGTGTTGTATATGTCTATTAAGTTATCAATAGGCACAGTAAAAAAAAACATGAAGTATTACTCAAATTTGTAAATTTTTCTCTACAAGCAAATCTAGAACTTGCCATATGTAAGCATACCTGGAAGCTGCTCCTGGGACACAGTTGCCCTCCCAGACACATCAGCATCAACATCAAGCACTTGTTGGTGTGCAGTTCCCAATGCGCTGTCTCGATCTCTGACAGTGGACAGGAACTCTTTATTTGGTGTCAGTGAAGGCTCGGTAGCAGTTCCCTCCCATAGCCAACTGTTCACAGACAACTGCAGCTGTTCTCCACTGGGCTGATGAAATCATGTCAGTGGCCTGATGATGCACCTGATCATAAGTCCTGGTGCAACCCTCTGCTGCACTGACATCATTCACTATCTGGTTCCAACTCTGCCAGGCATATCTGCACATCATCTCTCAAGCAGAAAGGCACCATGGAGCCTGAAAACCTGCACTATCACATCATTTTCTGAGTCAATGAAAGGGAGTTTATATGGATTTATACACTTGGGTACCATAGTCCTAGGTGACAAAACAGATAAGAACACAACACATAAATATCACCTAACTAAAGTCTTACTTACATTCACATTTGTCAACACTAAGCACAGGAAATACACATTTCATTTATGAAAACTGAAGGTTATGTGGTTGTCCCACCTCACCCTTACAATCAAACCAAGGAATACCACTTTAGTAATGTATTATGTTTCCCACTGAAATATCAGGATGCCTACACATTTTCAAGAGAAACACACTTTTGTTGTGGCAACACTCAAATGGAAGGTGGCTTCCCCACCCCCAAAACAACGAACAAATGAAGGTTTATGCAAACCAGGGAATACCACAAAATTAAATTAGTATATATGCTTTCAACACAATTATCAGAATGTGTACACTTTTACAACAAAAAAACTCAATTTATGATTGCCAATCACCTCTCACTGTGCCCACCACTCCCCTGAAGGTGTGTCTGAGCCATCTCAGAAGCATAACACCTGTATCAGTGACATGTATATTAAATATCTCTGCAATAACATAAAAGATTGTAAAATAATGTTATCAATAATACTTGTGAGGAAACTTAATAACCTGTTTATCTAATAAATGTAACTGTCTGCCAAAAATGTCTGTGCCAACAGTGAACTATAAGAAATCCATACAGATATAAGTTCTGTTTTCTACTGGATATATAAATTGTTTTGTAACAGGTTACAAAGTCTACAATGTACTTGAAAAATACAAGCATACCTTAGCAAAATTAGAAGCCTTCTCTGTAGATAAATCAAAAGGAATAGCAGTCTTCAGTTTTGCCCAGATACACAAGTCTCCTCACCTTCAAGTGCCCAGCTACACGGTTACCTTTTTATACTGTAGATTCAGGCCTCTGAGCATGGCAAAGAATGCAGATAAGGTGTGAACTCATTAGAATTGCTGAATACAGAACTTTTAACTTTGTGTATAGCACATGTAAACATAGTATAGGCTCTACAACACTGTTAGTTGCTAATGGTTTGCAACTGTGAATGATTAGTGGGAGAAAAAAGGAAGACTCAACAATTCTGACTACCTTCCCTGAAGTGGGTGTATCACTCAGGATACACTTCTAAAGTGCAGAAGAACTTTAGCAAGCTTTTAAATGGAACTAAACAGCACACATTTATCATTTATGCTCAATAGTAGACAAACCCTCCTGCCTGTACCGATAAATATTTTTCATTATTATGTACTTTTTATCATAAATGGATGGCACAGTGATGCAGTGGTAGCACTGTCACCTCATAGCAAGAGGTTCTCTGGTTCAATTCTTGGCTGGGGTGCCTTCTGTGCGGAGTCTGTATGTCCTCCTTGCATTCGTGTGGGTTTACCCCCACATCACAAAGACATGTCTGGAACTTTTCTCTCCAGGCTTCTACTGAAAATTGACGTATAAACCAAAAAGAGAAAATTAAACCCAAAATAGGGTCTAAAGAGTCACAAATCGAAAATTCAGACCACCGCACACAGACCAGACTGGCAAGCAATAGACAAATCCTTTATTGCAGACCTGAAAGACTAAGCGCTTTCACCATGACAAATGGCATCTTCAGAGTAAAGAGATAAAAAGTCATAACCCTTTTGTAGGATTCAATACTAATTAAACAATTACATAATTAATTAATTAGTGAACTGATGAAATAATTAAAGAAAGAACACAAAATAAAACATAATAGTACAACCTTGCCAATGAGCCCATACAGCAAACATTCAAAAATATTACCTTTAGACCTAACAAATCCATAAAAACATTACACAAACCTACTTGCAACCTTATTAAACATAGATATAAAAATGTATAAAATACTTACAAATTAAAATTTATTATTTAATAATTTAATAAATAAATAGTTTATTTTATGTTTTGATATTTAAATATTTTTGTTTAAATATTTCAATGTTTTAATAATTTAATATTTTAATATATAATGCATTAATATAAAATACTACACTATAAAAACTGTGAATCCAATCTATCAAATCTGGTATGATTTTTGCTTAAGCACCGGTTTCAAGGAAATATAATCATTTAATCCAGGTTCCTTCATAGCATTTAGCCTCAGCTGCCACTCCACCTCCAAGACAGCCACCCTATTATTAACATCACCCCCTTGGTCAACAAACACACGATCAATAACAAAAAATACAAACTTTTTAAACTGGGAACATTTAAGACTGTGCAAAAACAAAGCATTGTGGACATCTCTCTTTTTAATTGCTCTTACATGCTCCATAACCCTGTCCCTTAGTTTACGAGTCGTCATCCCCACGTAAAATGCATCACATGCACTGCATGAAGCCAAATAAACTAAGTTTTGGCTATTACAACTACATACTCCAGGACAGGCTAAAGTGCGTGAATACCCAGCAACACAAGTATAGGCCCCCTCAGCAATAAATCTACAGCATCTACACGCTCCACACTTTCCCATCCTCGATCTTTTGCATCTATTTACACCTTCCAAAACCTTCTTCAAGTTGTCACCTTTACTGAAGACAATCATGGGCGTCCTCCCAACAACCCCTTTCATCTCACGACTTAGACAGAAGTCCCAGGCATGCCTAATTGCTGCACACATTTCTATGGCCTTCTCACTGTATTTTAACACAAACACAGGGCCTTTCTTGCCATTATCCACATCACTCTTAACAACACAATCATTACCACTAGACAACCTATTTTCTGGGGCTATATTTTTCAAAATAGGCATATATATAGTCCGTCTTTTTTTATAAGGTTCTTTTTTAACCCTCAACAAAAGATTTAAGGGGTAACCCCTATCAAGTAACAAACCTATTAGTTTATAAATCTCCTGTCTGAAAATAACATCCTCGCTCACTAACCTTAATATTTGCACCATCTGACCTTTCGCCACCCCCTTTCTCTGGTGCAACGGATGACAACTGGAATAGTGAAGCATTGAATTAGAGTAGTTCTCCTTTCTAAATAAGGTGCTGGTCAATCTCCCATCTATCTTGTCAATTTTAATATCCAAGAAATTAATACTATCACCATTCCATTGGTACGTGAACTTCAAAAAATCTGTAGTACTATTTAAATAATTCAAAAAGTCCAAAGCCTCCATCTCACTTCCATTCCACAAAATCAATAAATCGTCCAAAAATCTGTTGTATAGGATGATTTTGGAATTAAATCCAGAGGGAAACACAAACTACCTCTCCCATGCCAATAAAATAAGATTGGCAAATGTGGGGGCACATTTTGCCCCCATTGCTACACCCAAAATTTGCCGAAACACCTCACCTTCAAACCTCATATAATTATTCTTCAAAACAATCTCCATGACATCTTGAAGCAAATTCAACCTACCCTTGTCAACTCTATTACTAATGTTTAGGCTGTCTTAAAACATTTCCAACCCCTCAATGTGAGGAATAACAGAAAAAAGATTGACCACATCCACTGTGAGGAAACTATAGGTGTCAGAACAAACTTTCACATCCCTCAACCTCTCAAGGCAGTGCCATGAATCTCTCAAAACATGGGAAACCTCACTGAGGGCTGGTTTAGACAAAGCATCCACAAAGGCAGCAAGGGGTTCAGTTTTTGAACCCCTCGCAGAAACAATAGGTCTAAAGCTCAGATTATCAACACCTTTGTGCACCTTAGGAATACCAAAGATGCACGGAATGACCGGGTACTTAACTGTCAAAAAATCAAATTCCATTTCACTGATAGCACCCTGGAAAAGTGAATCCAATAAGAACAAATCAATTTTTTGGTATGTCCTATTCACTTCATTGATAGATGCTATATTATAGGTGGCCTGGTCCCCCAAAAGCCCCATCATTGATGCAATATAATCAATCTTAGCCATGAGGACCATACCGCCACCCTTATCGGGCTTCATACATCTAATATTCTCATTTGATCTCAATTCCCTTAAGGACAACCTCTCTTCTCTACTCAAATTGTCTTCAAGAATATATTTTTGAGAACAGATCCTCCTGAATTCAAGCTCCAACAACTTTTCAAACAATGAAAATTCAGGGTTGAATGGAGGAATAAAACTACTCTTCCTTTTTAAAGTGACAACTGATAAATGGTTAAAATCATCACAAACCTGCCCTTCCTTTCCTTGAAAAAAGACCTGCAAGTTCAATTTCCTCAAAAAAAGTTTTAAATTAATCAAAACTTGCGCTATATCAAGCTTAAAATTCGGTACAAAATGTATACCTTTAGAAAATAAAACAAAGTATCCATCTGTAATTTCCATCTCAGTAAAATTGTAGATAATCATTCCATGTTTTTTCAATATTTCCCTACATAAACACTCACCAAAAACAACATCACTCCTACTACTAATGTTACAAGCATCAGAAACACTAGGCCTAACTAAAGATTGTTGCTGTACAAGACCTTTAACAATATTGATTCCTTCATTTTCTATAATTCCTAACATATTAATGTCAGTAGTTATAACATTTCCTTGCCCATAGATTTGTCCATCGATGGCTACCACCTCACCACCATCCATGCAAATATCATCACACATTTCAAACTGAATCAAATTCTGCAAAAATTCAGTTAAAAAATTGGACTCATTGGCATCAATAACTTCACTATCATGACACACATTATTGAACTGCACGTAATTGCCACATTGAGAAACTACAGTTCCAAAAAGCCCCTCTGAGGAACACCTCTCCCCCTCCCTTCCCGTGAAGCCTTGTGTTGCGGACGCTCCATCGAACAACCTTTGTTGTACAACCTCTCTGATCTCCTCAGTCCTTGAGGCTGTTCCAAAAAAACCTCCTCTGATACAGAATCACAATTAAACTCATGGTTGTCCAAACATTTATCTAAAATCATTTCAGTACTCGGAACTCTTGTTGTATGAAACCTGGAATGCCCAGGAGGGTAAGTTGGTGGAGCTGCGTGGTGAAATAACTTCGTTACATTCCAGTATAACATCAGATTTGTTATTTTTTCAGTACAAGGAATGGTTTGATAGGGTAGTGGCCAGCATTGAGCAATTTGTCAATAAAAATAAGGTTATTAAACAGAAAAAGCTGGCTAGGGACAATGTTGACTATGGAAATAAATGTGCTTACCCTGTAGTTTCTCAATGTGGCAATTACGTGTAGTTCAATAATGTGTGTCATGATAGTGAAGTTATTGATGCCAATAAGTCCAATTTTTTAACAACTGAATTTTTGCAGAATTTGGTTCAGTTTGAAATGTGTGATGATATTTGCATGGATGGTGGTGAGGTGGTAGCCATCGATGGACAAATCTATGGGCAAGGAAATGTTATAACTACTGACATTAATATGTTAGGAATTATAGAAAATGAAGGAATCAATATTGTTAAAGGTCTTGTACAGCAACAATCTTTAGTTAGGCCTAGTGTTTCTGATGCTTGTAACATTAGTAGTAGGAGTGATGTTGTTTTTGGTGAGTGTTTATGTAGGGAAATATTGAAAAAACATGGAATGATTATCTACAATTTTACTGAGATGGAAATTACAGATGGATACTTTGGTTTATTTTCTAAAGGTATAAATTTTGTACCGAATTTTAAGCTTGATATAGCGCAAGTTTTGATTAATTTAAAACTTTTTTTGAGGAAATTGAACTTGCAGGTCTTTTTTCAAGGAAAGGAAGGGCAGGTTTGTGATGATTTTAACCATTTATCAGTTGTCACTTTAAAAAGGAAGAGTAGTTTTATTCCTCCATTCAACCCTGAATTTTCATTGTTTGAAAAGTTGTTGGAGCTTGAATTCAGGAGGATATGTTCTCAAAAATATATTCTTGAAGACAATTTGAGTAGAGAAGAGAGGTTGTCCTTAAGGGAATTGAGATCAAGTGAGAATATTCGATGTATGAAGCCCGATAAGGGTGGCGGTATGGTCCTCATGGCTAAGATTGATTATATTGCATCAATGATGGGGCTTTTGGGGGACCAGGCCACCTATAATAGAGCATCTATCAATGAAGTGAATAGGGCATACCAAAAAATTGATTTGTTCTTATTGGATTCACTTTTCCAGGGTGCTATCAGTGAAATGGAATTTGATTTTTTGACAGTTAAGTACCCAGTCATTCTGTGCATCTTTGATATTCCTAAGGTGCACAAAGGTGTTGATAATCTGAGCTTTAGACCTATTGTTTCTGCGAGGGGTTCAAAAACTGACCCCCTTGCTGCCTTTGTGGATGCTTTGTCTAAACCAGCCCTCAGTGAGGTTTCCCATATTTTGAGAGATTCATGGCACTGCCTTGAGAGGTTGAGGGATGTGAAAGTTTGTTCTGACACCTATAGTTTCCTCACAGTGGATGTGGTCAATCTTTTATCTGTTATTCCTCACATTGAGGGGTTGGAAATGTTTTATGACAGCCTAATCATTAGTAATAGAGTTGACAAGGGTAGGTTGAATTTGCTTCAAGATGTCATGGAGATTGTTTTGAAGAATAATTATATGAGGTTTGAAGGTGAGGTGTTTCGGCAAATTTCGGGTGTAGCAATGGGGGCAAAATGTGCCCCCACATTTGCCAATCTTGTTTTATTGGCATGGGAGAGGCAGTTTGTGTTTTCCTCTGGATTTAATTCCAAAATCATCCTATACAACAGATTTTTGGACGATTTATTGATTTTGTGGAATGGAAGTGAGATGGAGGCTTTGGACTTTGTGAATTATTTAAATAGTACTACAGATTTTTTGAAGTTCACGTACCAATGGAATGGTGATAGTATTAATTTCTTGGATATTAAAATTGACAAGATAGATGGGAGATTGACCAGCACCTTATTTAGAAAGGAGAACTACTCTAATTCAATGCTTCACTATTCCAGTTGTCATCCGTTGCACCAGAGAAAGGGGGTGGCGAAAGGTCAGATGGTGCGAATTTCAAGGTTAGTGAGCGAGGATGTTATTTTCAGACAGGAGATTTATAAACTAATAGGTTTGTTACTTGATCTGGGTTACCCCTTAAATCTTTTGGTGAGGGTTAAAAAAGAAGTCTATAAAAAAGACGGACTATATATATATGCCTATTTTGAAAAAAAATAGCCCTAGAAAATAGGTTGTCTAGTGGTACGGATTGTGTTGTTAAGAGTGATGTGGATAATGGCAAGAAAGGCCCTGTGTTTGTGTTAAAATACAGTGAGAAGGCCATAGAAATGTGTGCAGCAATTAGGCATGCCTGGGACTTCTGTCTAAGTCATGAGATGAAAGGGGTTGTTGGGAGGACGCCCATGATTGTCTTCAGTAAAGGTGACAACTTGAAGAAGGTTTTGGAAGGTGTAAATAGATGCAAAAGATCGAGGATGGGAAAGTGTGGAGCGTGTAGATGCTGTAGATTTATTGCTGAGGGGGCCTATACTTGTGTTGTTGGGTATTCACGCACTTTAGCCTGTCCTGGAGTATGTAGTTGTAATAGCCCAAACTTAGTTTATTTGGCTTCATGCAGTGCATGTGATGCATTTTACATGGGGATGACGACTCATAAACTAAGGGACAGGGTTATGGAGCATGTAAGAGCAATTAAAAAGAGAGATGTCCACAATGCTTTGTTTTTGCACAGTCTTAAATGTTCCCAGTTTAAAAAGTTTGTATTTTTTGTTATTGATCGTGTGTTTGTTGACCAAGGGGGTGATGTTAATAATAGGGTGGCTGTCTTGGAGGTGGAGTGGCAGCTGAGGCTAAATGCTATGAAGGAACCTGGATTAAATGATTATATTTCCTTGAAACTGGTGCTTAAGCAAAAATCATACCAGATTTGATAGATTGGATTCACAGTTTTTATAGTATAGTATTTTATATTAATGTATTATATATTAAAATATTAAATTATTAAAACATTGAAATATTTAAACAAAAATATTGAAATATCAAAACATAAAATAAACTATTTGTTTATTAAATTATTAAATAATACATTTTAATTTGTAAGTATTTTATACATTTTTATATCTATGTTTAATAAGGTTGCAAGTAGGTTTGTGTAATGTTTTTATGGATTTGTTAGGTCTAAAGGTAATATTTTTGAATGTTTGCTGTATGGGCTCATTGGCAAGGTTGTACTATTATGTTTTATTTTGTGTTCTTTCTTTAATTATTTCATCAGTTCACTAATTAATTAATTATGTAATTGTTTAATTAGTATTGAATCCTATAAAAGGGTTATGACTTTTTATCTCTTTACTCTGAAGATGCCATTTGTCATGGTGAAAGCGCTTAGTCTTTCAGGTCTGCAATAAAGGATTTGTCTATTGCTTGCCAGCCTTGTCTGTGTGCGGTGGTCTGAATTTTCGATTTGGTTCTACTGAAAATTGACTTTGTTCCAAGTCGGAATTTCCCGGTAAACAAATGTTAAATAAATAAAGTTGAATAAGAATGATACAAAATGCACTATATAACACATCTGACATTACAGCAAAGATAAGGGAAGAATGAACACAATACAAAAACAAGACAGAGCTGCATTTTTGCAAATATATTTATAAATGCTTGTGTGATCACTCATTGCCTTGAATATCTAAGCAACACATATATAACCAACTAAGAATGTACTAGTGTGTGTCATGCTAATACTATACAGAAAATGGGAATTGCTTGTATGCACATAATTTGCTTTCCTGCTGCAAAGCTGCCTGCAGCAAGGACAGATAACACACTCCCACTGTGGTTTGTAGTTTCATTAGTATGATAGTTAATAGTTTAAACCCACAGTTGTGTAAAATTATGTAATTTGTTAAAATGTTTTTTTTTATTTTATTTTTTAGCTTTTAAATATTAATATTTGTGTGACAGATTGCTTAGACCACCCGCGGTGAAATAAGTACATATTTAAAATTTAATCAGATTGGCTGAGATGAACAGCATAAATTACAGCTGTGACTCAACTATGTGTGTAGCATACCTTGCAAAGATGCAAAGATACACAGGGCATAATATAGTTAGACCATGGTTCAACTCCCACATTATTTTTTTTTAAAGTATAAATGATATTAAGAATTTTTTTACGAAGAAAATGTATTTTCACCTTTGCCTGTCTCATTTGTGCATTGCTCACTTCTGTGCCAACAGGCTTTATGGCTGCAGGCAAAAAGATACATTATAATTTGAAAAGAAGATACATTGTTACTTCTTTCACCTTCCTTCACACAAACACGCAAAGCGGCATTGTGTGGTGGTCAGTACTCCTACCAAACACCTGCAGGTCCACAGCACCTGCAGACAGAAAAGATACATTGTAACTTGCAAAAAAGATACATTGTTACTTGTTTCACATTTGTGCATGCAAGTACAATAAGCTGTGTTGCGAGGCAGTCATCACTCTTGACAGTAATGATTGTAAAAATACACCTGCTCCCTAGCTTTCCCTTTGGCAACAAGTGTAAGTTCATGACCATAATGCAAGTGAGCCTGGGCTCTAATCTAGCACACTCCAAATTTTATAAATGCTGTTCCACTTAATTTTAGATAGAAATTAACAATATAAAGATAATTATATATAGCAATAGCTATGTATACTAGTTGATATCATATGAATTATGTGTGTGACTGGGGGTATCCTGGCAATTATGTTTCTGTAATTAAATGTTTCTTTTCTACCCTGTGATAGTCTACATACTGTACTGCTAGTCATCTTCACAAGTCACATAACACAAGTATAGCTGAAAACCAGAATGTATTGTGTGGTCTGACCCAGAACTCAGAAATCTACTCTGAAAGTAATAGAAGTATATGCATTTCCAGTATATTGTCACACTTTACTGCTGCATCACACCTGAGAATAGATAAACCAAGACCTTATCAGGTCACGCACATACATGGCTAACTGAAGTGTAGCACCACTCACTCTTTAATGTGTCTATATAATTAATGAGCATGTCTGATAAACACTTCTTTTGTAGTAGTGTGGAAAAAAATATCCATTAAGAAGAATATGCATTCTCTATTTTGCATAGGTTTGAATCCCACATTGTACAAGTTACTTTTATCAGTGTGTAAGGCCTCACAAAATATGTGACAAGTCATACAATTTATACCCATCAATTCATGTCTCAAAAGTCAAGTCATTTAACAGGTATAGTAGCAGACAAGCCATAAACTAATGCCAACTGTCACATTACCATTCCTATTTCATAACTGCCTTCCTTTCTGTTTGGCATTATTGCTCTGCTTACACCATTGTACAAACATGATTGGCATGGTTGTGTGGATTTCCACACTGGCAAAACAAAGTGATATAATGAATTGGTGGGAAAACACTTCAACTATTCTTGGATGACAACCGACACAATGATTTCCAGCACAGGGAGATAGGCCAACTAATGTGTGTCTCAGCTTGCCACCCCTCTAACAGCTGCTGCACCAACACCTAGCACATCTGGGATGAAACCTGGCAGGATTGTCTCTGCAACCCCTGCGCTACCTGGAACCTCTATCATGTAGCATTACCCTGGCGACTAGTGTAGTGGTATCCTCCTGGAGTATTAGTGGAGGTTGGGATTACATCATTCACCAGGAGCTGCCAGGCATGGTGCATGAGGCCTTAGAATGTTGCACTGGTGCACACTTCAGCTGTCTGGCAAAGTTGCTTGTGGGAATGCAGAGAAAACCTAAATGTCAAGCATGTGAGGAAAGGGACAGAGATGACAGTTCTGACGGTGAGGACTGGATTCTCAATGTCCCCATGCTTGACATGTGACTCTGATGTGTCCTGTCTATCCCAAATCATAGTGGCCCCCAACCTTTTGTATTCCTCAATATCCCTGTCTCTGCCTTGTTTGTTCTGTTTGTCTGCACCTGTCTCCTCACCTGCCCTATATACCTGACATTGATATTCCTATGTCCCTTCCCCAACATTCCCCTCTTTTTGAAATAAAATAAAAAACTGGGCACCTGTCCCACAGTAAAAAAAAAAAATGTCCCATAAATAGGTCTCCACTTTGCACGTGTCTTCTAGACACACTTGCTTTGGTCCAATTAACTATACAACATGACTGCATTGTTGTCACCCATCTGTGCTGGATCTATATTAGAACATCGACAAAGCCGTTAATCGAATGTCTTTATACTTGAAAATGCCGGCAATAGAAGTGTGTTTTGTTAGATTGCAGTACAGTGAAAATTGGTAAATTTGCCCTTTCCTCACTGTAGTGCGATCTCGGAGTTGGTATATATAATTAGCAGGGGGGGTGGGGGAGCACAGCCCCCCCAAAAGCGAGTTCTTTTACCAGCATTTTCGAGTATAAAGCCATTTGATTAACGGCTTTGTTGATGTTCTAATATAGACCCTCTGTGTTGTGGTGACAGTCCAAATTCAACCAATTTTCTATCCATGTTCATATTATACTGCTGAAGAAGCAAATAGCTATGGTTATTTCCTAATTCCCTCCTGCATATTCCTATATTGCTTCCCATTTCTTCTTTCCCCTGCTTGCCCTCTAGTTCACACTTTCCTGTCTACTCCATTTTCACACCTTTAACTGGTCAAAAAGATAGAATCACATGCCACACACGTCAGAAATGCCCCCTAATAAAACCCTTCACTTTTTCTCCTCTGTATTTGCATGGGGTTTGGCAATGGGCACATATGCCAAGTGACGGTGAATGGCTCTTCTTGTCCTATGGCAAAGGTAGCACTAGTGCAGCTACCTCCACACAATGCTGTTTAAACTCACTGCACCAAAGGAACACAGAGTTAAAGCAGAGTAAAGGCAGCACTTTGAAACATTTACTCGATCAGTTATTTAGACTGCTGAATGTATAAAAATGCAAATCCATATGTGTACTGCTGACATGAATCACTTGACTGATGCTTATTTTTATACAGTACTTCACTGTAGCCATTACTGCGGTGGTGGTGCTGCAGTAGCGTTGTCACCTCACAGTTAGACGTTGCCCGTTCGATTCTCAGTTAGAGCGTCTTCTGTGTGGTGACATGTGTGAATGGGCGTTCCTTCGTTGAAGGTTGTGCGTCAGGCCCAGTAAGTCAGCATGTAAAAATCTACTGCCAGTCATTAGCGGACTTTAGTTCCACTGTGGTGACCCCCTAACCGGGAAAAGCCGAAAGACACAACAACTTTACTGTAGCCATTGCTTCTCAAATTTGCAGGAATTATCACATTTGCTTTTGTAATGCCATCCTGACAACATCTGTAAAAAAAAAAAAAAAATTAGATTGACCTGGATTTGAACTGCCTCATCTGTGCTCTAAACATGAGTTCACTGATCTTACATCTGCTGACACAGGGAAAGCTAGGCACCAGGTGTATTTTTTACAATTGTGCATAAAGGAATTCATTGAGTATTGAAAGTCTTGTAGTACATACGGGAATGAATTGTGAGGGTGTTATTATGGAATGCAGGGGCTGTACAACTTGTAAGTTCATGGGAAAAGATGGTACATATAGGATTAACAATTGGTTGTTTGTGGTCCCTGGGTTATATAATTGCTACCAGAAGATGACAATATATGGGCTAGTTTGTCCTTATAATATGTTTTATATAGGAAAAACTGGAAAGGTAAGGGTGAAAATTCAGGAGCATATAAGGGATATTTAAAGTAACTCATCCACTAGTTCAGTTGCATCACATTTTATGGAAAATCTAAATGGTGATTTTGATTTGTTAACATTTTTTATTATGTATGTATAAAAAAAAATCATAGTTGTATTTGAATCTTTCCGACATTTTGTTGCAAAAAAGAAGCATGGTTTATTTTTAAATATGACTTATTACAACCAGGGGGACTTAATAATGAGCTTCTTATGAAATATTTAATTTGATAGGATTTTATGAAATTTAATAATATATTGCAGAGTTGGATATATTAGGTGATTAATTAATTTATGATAAGAATGTGTTTTTGAAAAATTTTGAAGTGGGAATAATAGTAATAAGACATATTCTGTAGTGTTTGTAGATTTTGTAGTTTCTGGTGTCTTTACTTCTTTAAGAACTTCAGAGCTGTAACTGAATAATTGAATAATGGTGTCATTAATTGGTTTTGGTATATATTTATCTGATGGAATGTTTAACAAAATTTTTGAACCTAGAAGGCGTACGCCAAAGCAATATTTCAGTGTGTGCAGTGTTTTTAATGGCTTGTTGTCTTTATTTAATAAAATTTGCTTCTTAGTGCCAAAAGTGAGTAGTATAAACTGCTGTGTGTGTGCTTGGTGGTATATTACGGTCATTGTATGATCGTTGGAATCTTTCTTTTTAATCCCACTCTGGTGAACCTTTAACATAGCTCCAAGAATCCAACATCCCCTTTTTCACTCTGTCCACATAACAGCCTTTCTGCAGAAGACCGGAGGATGTCATCATCTCAAAGATGCATACATTCATCATGAAGCAGAATCCTGCCATGACCCTCTGCAAGCCAGCTCCAGACCACTGGATGTCAGATAGCTAAGTCTGTCATGGGGTGGTGCACAAGTCCGATATGGACAGAGTAATTATGTAATACAGTCACACACACAGCCAAACACATATTCTTACTATCTTCCATCATATAGATATATAAATTATTGTTTAAATGACATTATAATGGCCAGAATTTTATGTGATGTTGGCTGTAGCCTACTAATGTCCTATAACCCTATGGAGATTGTACATGTCAATGTTGCTGTCATCCACATGTGGTTTGTTGAGGTTCAGATGTACGGTAGCCCTAAAATAATGTATTCCAGTCTGTGATTTGAGGTAATGTATTGATGGCAGCTGCTGCCATTTGATTACATGTTGCTTACATGACAGCTTATGTAATATTCCACATCAGAACTGTTGAGATGGGATAATGTTATGTGTGTTGTTTCCTTGCTAAAGCGTGTGTTTTTGTAATGGAGTCATCAATATTCTAGCCAGTTCTCATTCAGCCATCACAGTGACTCTTGCAGTATGCCATAGGTGTGCATGTTTATACCTAGCTTCAATAAATGCTCTGTGAGATACGTTAATATAACTTCATACTGATTACATGGTACAAACATTTGTTCATGCACATGTTGTAATGCTGTTACATGCACAAACATATAAGAATCCAGATTCAGTTGCAAACTTGGTGAAATCATTTTATGCACCATACCTCTCAACTGTACAGATTTTTGCAGAATGTTCAGATTTTTGCCTTATATTTTTGGTCTGTTTCTCATAAAATTGTGGTTTTCTGGCAAATCACTGGCTAATCATTGAGTGCAGAAGTCATAAAATAATGACAGACATCACGTTTCAGACATCATACTCTTCAGAAAATTCATGCTGATGCAATACCTGTTCTATTAACTTTCTAAGTTTGTAAGAGCAATATTTAAAACGTGTCCCTATTTCTGGGCCTTTGTCCCCTATTATTTATGGCTTTGTCCAGATTTCTTGCTATAAGAAGTTGAGAGATATGGTATGCACAAGTGTGTTGCTGTCACAATGATTACTGAGGGTGTCCTCAGCAGCACTGTGTGCCTGACAGCATTTGTGTCAGTAACTGTTCTGCATGAACTACAATCACCTTACTTATAATGTGTCCAAGTATGGTATCAGTGTCCCCACACACAGCTTTAGAGTGGGAATCATATATGCATATGATGTGCAGTTGATGCAGTTATGTGACATAGAGTTGTATGACTGTGTGAAGACTTCCACAGTATTGCATGTGATGCATACTCAAGGTTGCATTTGGATGTGTTGTCACAGATCATTTTTAAAATAAGCACACAATGATATGGGGATACACAACTAAGATATGGAGATACACAACTAAGTGCAGAGTTGTTTGTGGATGGCACCACATATACACAACCATAAGAAATAGCTAGCTGACAGATTTGGATCACAATTCACCCTCTGTCCACACTGGGCATCACCCAAAGTATACATGCAAACATTGCTCATCTCATTTTGTCAAGAGATCAGCTAATCTGTGCACACTCTAAGGCTAAAAACACAGCATCAATGGGCCCTGACAACATCCCAGGCTGCCTTTTCCATAACTTCCAATGTGACCTAGAAGAAAAAGTTGGATTCCTACCTAACCACAGCCTCCAATCAGGCTTTGTTCTGGCAGAAGGGTGTACAGCAATAGTCATCCATCTGACCAAGGGGGGGGGGACTATCACCTGACCCAGTGAATTATAGACCCACAAGCCAGACTTGCCTCATCTGTAAGGCAGTCAAAGGAATCATCATGGACATTATCAAAAAGGACGCAGGTAATCTCCCAACTGTCTACTCAGCCCATTTTTTATTTGTTAAGGATACATCATGTTTGTCAAATCTGTTTGACTTCTTCAAGAAAGTCACCAACGGCATGGATAAGGGAAAGACTGTGCATCCCATCCAACTACTCCTGGCCAAGGCATTTAACACAAATCCACAGTCAGGTATTACAGATAAACTGTCTCAACTGGCCATAAACACATGCATCTCCAGGTGGTAGTCAAATGGTTCTCCGACAGGACGCGTACTGTTGAAGTGTGTGAACTTACCACTAGCAAGAGGCCAGTGAACAGGGCCATACCACAGGGTTCTCTACTACATCCTTTCCTGTTTGGTATTTACTTTTCAGAAGACAAGACAAACTTAGGCAGCCTTTATCTTACCAATTTTGAGGATGACTGCAAAATATAGACAATCATTGGATCCAAGAACACTACTGATATATTGCAGAAAATATTAATGCATAAACATGATTTGTGCCAGAGCCATGGAAACACACTAAATGAACACAAAAGCATTATTATTCCCTTTCAAAAAACAAATACCCAAACTAATTACATTATAGACATCACACCCTATGACTACATCCAGTGGTATGTGATCTGGGTACTCAGTTACATAGTAATCAGAACATCGACCACCATGTGTCCACAGTGGTGGCAAATCCCTTGTATGTGGCACAACTCATAAGTATGGGCAGACCATCTACATCAAAGGACACTGTAATGTCATTGTACTTAGCCCTCATCACAACGTTAACTGAGCACAATGCATGCTTTTTCATGTACCTCACCACACATCTGCGACAGTTAGAGCAACTACAGAATTTTTGCACAATGAAGACACGGTGTAAACAACAAGTCATATGCAGAAATATGTAAGGCTTTATCACTGTATTATATCTGCAACAGACTACTAGGGGCTGATCTGTGTCTGGCCTACAGGGCACCCTCAGTCTTTCCTTGATGGCAATGTTACACATTAATGAAAACTGCACAGGGGTCACTCATTCCAAGGATGTTAGTCTAGCCTCTGACATAATAAATCATGTTGGAGAGATAGATACATCTCTCAGACACTACCCCTTCTCTGGAACATTCTTACCATTCATGTAAAGCAAAGGGCTTTTCTTACCCTCTTCAAATGCAACATAGATCAATGGATGGTTAATCATGATTGTACTACTGGTGTTGTGCACATAACCCTCACAGATAGAGGCAGGTGTTATTAGATAACATAGCACAGGCACATCCCTGTGTGAACATTGCTCACATAGTTATTCAAAATTCCATAAGTCATGTTAAATATGGCTAGGCTTTTAAATAAATCCAAACCAGCCCAGAAGTTGAAACTGTTGAAACACAGGTGCCCAGTTGGAAGGTAGCTGGAATAAAGAAGCTGAACCACGACAAAGTAAAATCTTGTTTGTTAATACAAAATGGTGAGCGCTTTTGCAATGGTAACTATTGCTTCATCAGACAGTTCATTCAAACAGCAACAGTGCTTAAATACTTTAATTCATTACTAAAACAACCAATCCTGCCACTCAAAGTTAATTCAGTACTCAGCAATCAATTAATTACTATGGTTACGTTTTTCCCTTAGTTAATTGCTGAAGTCAGAAAAACTCTTTTTAAAAACCACAAAATGTAAGGACAAGAACATGTGGATAAATATAAATAAAATACTTAAAAGGTCAATGAATAAATACATATACTCATGTTCCCCATTTTGTAGCTACTTGTGTGCGTGGGTATAAACATAAAAATAGATATAAAATATATATATAAAATATAAGCAGTACACACTGAACAACTTAATATGTATATTCTGCCTAATAAATGCACATTGTCCACCTAGTAAATATATATGCTTTAATACATGCATCAGCAAATGCTTGTCTTTAGTGATATCTATGCTAGAAATAGCTCAAGAAATACTATCATATTGACCCAAAGTCCTGCATGTGTTTATGTCTTGTTAAAATAGTAGTATTATTTTTTATTATTTTTTATTTTTTTATTTTAACCTTCTAGATTTTAGCACTGCAGTGCTAAAATCTAGAAGGTTAAAATAAAAAATAATACGATTTTACAAGAGAAGTTGGACAACATGTGCATTTATTAGGCAGAATATATGTATTAAGTTGTTGAGTGTGTACTGCTTATATTTTTATATATATTTGTATATATATTTTTATGTTTATACCCACGCACACAAGTAGCTACAAAATGAGGAACATGAGTATATGTATTTATTCATTGACTTTTTATGTATTTTATTTATATTTATCCACGTCTTTACATTTTGTGGTTTTTAAACAGAGTTTTTCTGACTTCAGCAATTAACTAAGGGCAAAACGTAGCCATAGTAATTAATTGATTGCTGAGTGCTGAATTAACTTTGAGTGGCAGGATTGGTTGTTTTAGTAATGAATTAAAATATTTAAGTGCTGTTGCTATTTAAATGAACATTCTGATGAAGCAATGGTTACCATTGCGAAAGCGCTCACCATTTTCTATTAAAAAAAAAGATTTTACTTTGTCGTGGTTCAGCTTCTTTATTCCAGTTACCTTCCTACTGGGCACCTGTGTTTCAACATGCTAGGCTTTTATG
The DNA here is from genome assembly GCF_019279795.1 of Protopterus annectens. NCBI lineage: Eukaryota > Metazoa > Chordata > Ceratodontiformes > Protopteridae > Protopterus > Protopterus annectens. The sequence goes on along the minus strand of NC_056747.1, from coordinate 1,061,561,078 downwards.
GAATCTTGGGACTTTAGCCTAGTACTCTCCTATGCATCTATAAACCTATGAAGTTCAGTTGTATCCTAGGTACAACTATAAGTGTGACTGTGCAGCATCATGGACATACCAATACATCACATCAGCATTACCATTTGATAGTTTGCATGAACACATATGCATGCATGTCAGGATTTCATGGTAGTAAATAATTTTCCATGGCAATGTCAGGGTGACATTGATAATGTGACACGTTGTGGGTTTGACATGTGCTGATATAAAGTGTGCTCCACATATTGTTTGGAATGTGAACAATATCATAGTGACAGCTTCCTCGCTCATTGAAGCTAGAATTTGCACTGCTGTAATTTCTGTGCACATGAGTTTAACTGATGCATTGCCATGAGTCTCACATAGTGCTGTACCATTTATTATGGTAGATCACTTCTTAATTCAATTGCAGATGCTGCAGACAATATCCATTGCTATTACATCTAGTAGATGCATGCAATACACAACTGTGTGTAGGGAATCTACTCATATTACTGTTTAGTTTTTAAGTGTTGTTATCGATATGGCTGATACCTATGTCATCCAGGGATGCTTTACTTAAGTGTATCACTTTTGACACAGTGATCTCCTACGCATGTTGTCATCCATACATAACTATTCTTTGTAAAGCATAACCATTAGGAGTTGATAGTGCAGTCTTCCCTTCAGGGTGTTTTACAAGATGCATGTGTGATGCGTCATTCTTTGATGCACCCAGTAAATAAACAGCTCATTGAGAACATTGGTGGTATACATTCTTGAAGGTGTGGATTGTGGCTGTCCGTGCAGTTCTGCAGAGCAGGTTTACCTGTAGGTAAACTTGTCTGCATGTGTTGTATGCTTTTATGCTGCTTTACATGGTTTCCTGACCAGCAGCACTGTTGCTGGCCATGAAACCTCTCTTGTATTCGTGTAAGCATGATGCACAGTATGCATATCGGAATAGCGCTGCTGCTCATCTTGCAAACACGTAAACACCATGTAGGCTTCACGTTAAGCCTACACAGAGTTTATTGAATCCCTGGCAATATTTTTTGTGCAGGCAATCAATAGATTATAAAGGCTGCTTAAAAAAACTCTAAAATGCACCTCAGAGCATGTAGAACCTCCATAGCTTCCCCCCAGACTCCCAACTTAATACAATCATTTCCATTGCAATTACTACAGTGTAGTCTTGCTCAGTTAGAATGTGCTGAAAGGAAGTAGAAAAAACAAATCTGAAAAGAATACATTTCTTTCTTTGACCATGTTTTCTCTTGGGACAAAATGCTTTTTTTTAAACCTCTAAAATGCATCTCAGTGCATATAGAAACCTCATGGCTTTTGGGGCCCTAGCAGCTCACAGACCTCATGCTTAATACAGTTCTTTCCCTTGCAGTTGTTACAGCATAGTCTTGGTCAATTAAGATGTGTGGAAAAAAATGAAGAAAAAAAAAGTATTCAGGAGTTAAGGCTACATTTATTTCTTTGATCATGTTTTCCATCGATCATATTTTTTGTTCAGGTAATCATTGGAAGTATAACTCACACCTTCTTCCTTCTAATTTTAGTTTTCCTACTGATTTTCTTGCAACCATTAATATCGAGGGTTATTCATAAAGGTTACTACAATGTGTAGTCTATGTCTACACACAGTCTAATATTTCTGAATGAATGGACAGCACAAAAAATATGCTAAGGATGCTCTTGAAGATGCATTGTGTACACTTAGTGTAGTCATTCATGAAGCCAGCCCATTGTCTTTACTTTTAGTACAACTCTGTGTTTCCTTTTGTCTATGTACAATTTCTTGTTTGTGTCTTGTACCTAGTGCCTGGGTCATAGCTGAAATGGGTCTGTCAACCACTTCATTTATCCAGTTCTAAAGTTAAAATAAATAAATAAATAAATACATAGATGAGCTTTTTAAGATGAGAGCGTGACTTCTAAAAGCTCGTTGCATTCTTTGAACAGGGAGCAACAGCACTTGATGAAAGAATAACAGTATATGTTAGGTATCTTGGACTAACTGACAAATTAAAAACATTAAATGTCAAGTCATTTATAATTCAGTATATAAAACACTGGTGAAGTAATAGAGCACAAATCAGTGGCTGCCTGTCTGTCTCACTGGGAATTATCATTAAAGCTCAGAATGCTTTGTGACAATGGTACTTCGCTTAAGCTATTCTTCTCAGTTATAAAAGTGGGAAAGGGCTTTGGATAACCAAATATGCTGACGATTGCAATCTGGGCAACATCGTTACTTCAATAAAAAATGACAAAGTCTTCAAGGTGGTCTACAAAAAATATATAGCTGGTGTAGTATTAAGGACCTCATATTTTAATGTAATTAAATGCAGCATCATAAAACTTGCCAACAGACATAAATTATCATTGCAAAATAAATTGCCATATCATAAAGACTAACACAGTCACTAAAGATCTAGGAGCAGTGGTAAACAACAACTAAGTCTTTGATCATTGTAAATTTGTAAAACTCAAAAAAGCATACAGATATCATCAAGTGCTGCTGCTCTCTATTCAAAGAATGCAATGATATCTGACCATAGTCCCAGACAGCAAACTATAATAAGAAGTAAGTCAATAAACACCTCACTGATGTGACCCTTTATTGAATACATAGTTGTATTTTATTGTCTTCCAACAAATCTCTAGAAGCAAACTGAAAAAGTAAAATTTCCTACTAGAAAAATTAAAGGCTGAAAAATCTAAACTATTCAAAAAGGCTTCAGGAACTTTCATTATGTTGTGTTTCTGATAGGTTATCTAGAGTCAACCTCTAACTGGTCTGTAAGACAATGTCTGTTACAGTTCTTTTTAAATGTGTACACCTAGAATTCACCATTGGTCAGTTAATACCAAACTTGATACAAAAACTAAAAATATTTGTAATGGGAAAAAAATATACGATATGTTCCTTACAATCAGAAATCAGTCATTGACTTCTTTCCAAAACAGCCTCAATATATATATTATATGGTTTGCCATCAAAAGCTTGAAATGCAGTTGATCAAATGTCATCTGAAAGAAAGTACAATTTTAAAGTTGCGCAATGCCAAACTAGAATACTACGAACTCATAATAACGAATGTAAAGCATGATTCATTATTATGACTTTGGCACTGTGAATAGAGATCTTGGTACAGTGAAAATCAGGGAATTTACCTTTTTCTTCACTGTAGTGCGATGTTGGAGCTGGTATATATAATTTGCAGAGGTGTGTGGGGGAGGGGGCACAGACGGGCTTTCCCACCTACAAAACAGCAAAAACCTGTGCTACAGAAGTCAAATTCTCATGGCACATTAAACTGAATAGCCTGAGTGTCTGACATCACTGTCTGCTAAGTCGAATAACGTTGAATGTGGATGTCAGAGAAAGGAAATTTGACATGAAGAGGTAAAAACGTTTAAGTTTTCACCATTTTGTTTCATTGTATTAAACAAACAAAATTAGTATTATTCATGGTTTTAATAGTAAACCTGTTATATATGTATATATAAATTATTGTGTGTGCATGTGCGTGTATTTATATATATTTATGTTTGCAGTCTGAAACAGAGAATGTTCATATGCGCCAACATTTTTTAAGGCTGTTAATAACAGTTAATGCTCATAAGAGTGAATGTTGTTTTCAGTGGATTTTTTTATAGTAGCCTTTTGTATGAGATTGTGGTATAGCAGGGTAAGAGAATTTGCCCTTACCTTGCTGTTGTGTGATCTCAGAGTTGGTACATACATAATTAGCATAGGGTTTGGCAGGTGCAGGGGGCTTATCTCCTTGCAAAAAATAAGTTTTAATTTTTGTTGTTTTCGATCACTTTAGATTCAGCCTAAAATGATTATTATTTCACTGTTCAGTATTATGAGTAGAAGATGTTTGATGACACACACACACACACACACACACACACACACACACACACACACACACACATACATATATGTACAGCGTGTGTGTGTGTGTGTGTGTGTGTGTGTGTGTGTGTGTGTGTGTGTGAGTGTATTTTATACAGATAGAGTGATATAGATACATATTAATATTAGAGGTAGCAAATGACAACATGAGGTTGCAACAGTCAAATATTTTGAAACCTTTTAGGTTGTTAACCTGGCAAATGAGCTTATAAAGCTGAACACATAGCTGTGCTTAACATATAGACAATGTAGACCACAGGACATTTCCATCGTATTAAAAGTGACTCTCCAAGTGGCAGTCCGACATAGATATTGCATGACTTTTCTGCATATTTTGTTTTATCTTTGCCTCACTCACTGTTAATGAAGTTCATCTAAACTGCATGTTTCTGAATCACACAAGTAAGTAACTCTGCAGCTGATCTGTTTCATGGCATTTCATTCCTGTATTAGCCATAATCCTTTAGAAATAGATGATAGCATGTTCATTTTACTAATGCATACATGTAACAACTCAGAGGACAAATAAAGTCTACCAAAGCCAAATCTGATGCAAGTTTGACAACCACAAAGCATTTTTTAGCTATGTCTGCAACTGCAAAGGCAATACACAACTGTGTGCAGAGCTCATTGTAAATGGAGCCAACTATACTGAGCCAGAAGATATAGCAAACCTCTTGGCTGATAAATTCAGCTCCAACTTTACCCATCTCTCCCTTTCAACCTTCCCTTAGGAAATACCATCAAATGTAACTTCCCCTATTATCAAGATCCTTAATGCTCTCTCTAAGACCAAGAACACTGCATCAATGGGCCCAGACAATGTCCCAGGATGCCATCTAAATAGCATGAAACATAGCCTGTCAGGGCCTGTGGAATTACTGTTTAATTGCAGCCTCCAAATAGGTTTCATGCTTTATGAATAGCGAACAGCAACAGTCATCCCTCTTCAGAAAGGTGGACCATCTACAGACGCTGGAAACTACAGACCCATAAGTCTCACTAGTCTTGTATGTGAATTATCATGGAAATGATCGATAAAGATATAGTAAACCTCCAGACACTGGACCAAACCGAGTTTGGTTTTGTCAAGGACAGATCATGCCTACTCAACATGGTGGACTTCTTTCAGAAGGTAACCAAAGCAATGGATGAGGAAAAAATGGTTCACACTGCCTACCTTGACCTGGCCAAGGCATTTGACACAATACTCCACTCAAGCATTGTTGACAAACTCAAGAGGTTAGGCACAATCTCGTATGTCACCCAGTTGATAGCCAACTGGTTCACAGACAGGATCCAGGAAGTTAGAATTGGAGCATCCACTTCTACAAAGAGGGCAGTCATAAGTGGAGTCCCTCAGAAATCAGTCCTTGGACTTCTCCTTTTTGGCATTTACTTCTCTGAAGTTTAAGCCAATGTCAGTGGCCTCTGGATGACTAAGTTTGCAGAAGATTGCAAATTAGGAGCTGTCATTGAATCCCACACTGACTCATATGTTCTCCAGGAGGAGATGACACAGACAAACAACTGGTGTCAGAGCCATGGACTAAAACTAAATGCCAAGAAATGCATAACAGTATCCTTTGGGAAGTCATCCACCACTGGTAACCATCATATTAACAACACACCCCTTTGAGTTGACCCAGTAGTCAGGGACTTAGGGACACACACAGATAGTAATCTAGCCTTTAACCATCACATGTCTACAGTAGCAAGAAAATCATTCTATGTTGCACAACTTATAAACAAAGGTATGACATCTAAGTCCAAGGAAGTCATTGTTTCACTGTATTCGGCATTTATATGACCGATCATTGAGTATAATGTCCCCTTTGGCATGCATCTCTCCAGTCGCATGCAACAACCGGAATGCCCATAGAGGTACCTTACTAAAAGGATACCTGGCCTAAACAACATGTCCTACATGGACATAATCAAAGCCCTGTCACTATACTCCATATCCTACAGAATGCTGAGATGTGACTGTGTATGGCATACTTGGCATCCCCGTCCCAATTCTGATGGATTTACTACTCATCAGCAGGTCAGATAGCATCAGAAATACTCAGTCTAGGGAGCTAAACCTCTTCTGCAATATAAACAGAATGATTTGGAGGGACAGGCATATCATGCAGATGACATGATATAGCTGCTCTGGAGATCCCCATCCACATAAAGCAAAGGCTGTCCCTGTCCATATTCAAGCGCAACTTGGATCTAGGTGTGGAAAACAGAAAATTTACTCCAGGACTGCCCACTGTACTACTAATGGACAGAGGTAGTTCTAAAATGCTTTATCCCATCTGTGGGTCTCTTCAAATTATCTATGGTACAATAACAGTTTTTGATCATGGGATGGGTAAGGCCAATCTCTAACCAAATGGGATAGTTTAATATGAACAAAAAAGGCTTAAATGGCCCACAAGGTCCGCTAGCCTAGTACTTACCTATGAACCTGTGAATCTATAATTATTATTAGCTTTGTCTTTCTCATGCTATATTATGTCATTCTAAGGCATTGCAAGCTGTCACTTATAGATTGCCTGTTTGCATAGCATCTTTGGTTAGGTACCCGAAGGTACCTGTACTTTGTATTGTGGAATCGTAACAGAAAATTACTATACTGACACTCAAAGCACTGTAAGTTAAACATCAAATCTGCAAAATTTTAAATAAAATCAATCACATACAGAAACACTGCACATACATAATGCATATAGTTTGTATAGGCATATCCACATTCTCCTGCAATTCCCATGCCAAGGATGTGCATCCCATCCCCAGCTCTAAATGTACTACTACCAAGGTCCTGCAATCCTGGGGAAAGGGAAGTATTACAACATTAAAACAAAAATTTCACCCTTTTGTCTTTATATTCAGTTGCCTGATCTTGGAGGCATTAAACAAAAAATATCAGCAATTATACAACAGATGCAATTAGGTGTCAACACTGACATTTGTCACATAAACATGCACAATACTTTTCAGTATTAACAAAATAGGACATGAAAAAATGTTACATTCCCAGTGTATTACTGATTTTGTTTGGGGTTGTACAACTTTGTGCATGGTACCTCATCTATTATAAATGTTATGGCTGGAGCAGTTACATGACTTACATCACTATGTATATGTAGTTCATGGTCGTAGATGATTGTCTGCGTTTGTACAGACATGCCACCCTTCTTGTCATATTTCTGCTGATTTTGCTAAATTATAGCTGGATATTTGGATTTCTTTAGCTGTTTATTTTCTTGTTTCTTATTAATATATCTTTTGCCACCTGTTTGCACATACTTCTAAAAAGCACATCAAAGCACATTCATAAGCAATTCATTCACAGCACTTGTTAGAAGCAGAAGGGCTTTGCCACCTACTAGCCACTTGCCTCAGTCCTTGCTCTGTATTTTCACATCTCTTTGGCCTCACTGCACTGTTCTCTTTGGCTGATGTTTGCTTTCTCTGAAACCATGACTTTCTGTTACATTCAAAGCATGTGTCAGTAACCTTCATATCAGACTGTTTCCTGTGCATGTTCATCTTGTCGTTGAGCATGTCTCTGAATACCACTGTAAAGGTTTATTCATCTATCTCTGGTCACCAACTTACCTTTTTTTTTATCGGTTAAAGCATGAGGCATATATCCCTTCCTAATGTAGCCACATCATTATGAAATACTAAATTTCTGCCTTTTGATAGTTTTTTTTCATGTCTAAACCATGAAACAGAGCTGTACCCCAGGGATTGATCTTAGGGCCTCTCTTATTTGGGATATACTTTTCTGACATATAGGCCAAAACCAGTGGGCTGTGGCTGACCAAGTTTGCAGATGATTGCAAACTGGCTGCTATCAATCACCCTAGTGATGTGGACATCCTCCAAGAGAGTCTCACCCAAACAAATGACTGATGCCAGAAACATGGCCTCAAGCTGAATACCAAAAAATGCATCATCATTCCCCTTGGGGAGAGTGACATCCCCACAAATTCTCACATTAATAACAACATCCTAAGCATGCAATCAGTCGTGAGGGATTGGGGCACCCAGATTGATAGTAACCTGACTTTTGACCACCATGTTGCTTCCATTGTATGGAAAGCTTTCTACATGGCCCATTATTGAGTACAATGCCCATTTCATGATGTACCTCGCAAAGCACATGCAGCAGCTGGAGAGACCACAGAGGTTCCTCACCAGGAGAATCCATGGCCTCAAACATCTATCCTACACTGAAAGCCTAAAGCCCTGTCCCTGTACTCAGTTTCATACAAACTTCTCAGAGGTGACTTCTGTCTAGTATACAAAGCAATCTCAGACCCCCCTTGATGGGACTGCTGCATATCCGCAAGTCAAGCTCCACTCAAGTAACTCACACGCACAACCTCAACCTGGTCTGTGACATCAATTGGATTTCTTGGTGGGACAGATTTGTGTCCCAGAGACTCCCCCATCTGTGGAACAGAATCTCTCTCCATGTCAAGCAAAGTACCTTATTATCCCTTTTTAAGCACAACCTGGATTACTGGATGGGAAACAGAAAATACACCCCTGGGATTCCACCTATGCCCATGCTGGACTAAGGCATCTGGTGCTGACTTGGCTAAACATGGGCTAAACTATTAACTAGACTTATAATGGCCTCAGGGCCAATAGCCTAGTAACTTCCTATGATCCTATGGTGTATCTAGGGTAATAAAACAGTGCTCTGAGGTTATTTATACACTCCCTGAAAGGTTAGATTAAAATGGAGAAAAGTTACAATGTGGTATACTTAAGGTGTGATTATTTAACAAGTTCTCAGGACAGGTGTGTACTGTAAAGTTCAAACCTCACCCTTTGCATAGTATCAGAGAAAACATATTCTAACTTTTCCATTGCCCTTTTTTCAGAGTTTCTACTTTTGTTGTGATGTTTCAGCTTTTTTCATGCATTCTAATTGTATTTATGTAATCATTATGCTTTTAGTTTTATTTATCAGTATTAATTATTTTTACACTTGTCAGTTTATATTTTCTGGAGCTACTTGATATTTCTTTATTTATTCATGTTAATAATAAAATCTTTCCAAGTATTAATAGCTACTGATTTATGATGCACTTATAATGTAACAAGGGAAGTCATTACGTTTCTCTGTGAGACAAAAGATACAAGAAATATATATTCAGACTTTCTGCCACAAGAATATGTGTGTATGTCTATCTATGTGCATATGAGGTTTACAGACACTCGCATGCTAGTAGTCCGTAATACACTTCATGGCTGCCACTTGCTCGAAAAAGCAAGTGCTTGAACTCCCACTATTTCAATCTTACATTTCTATGTAGCCCTCTTTATTCCTGACTATGTACAGCTGTATAACCTCAGCAAAACCTAAACTTGAACCTTAAAACTCCAACCCAGTTTCCACCTCTAATCCTCACTCTCTTCTCACCTCCCTAACCCTAAAGTCCCTGAATGCTCCCTACATCTAAAACTCCAACCCTACATCCCTAAACCTAAATGTTCCTTCATTCTCCCTAAACCTAAAATCCCACACCCCAAGCCTATAATCCTTTTCTCGCTCCATCCCCATAGCTGCTTGCCTGAATTCGAATTCAAGAATGAGCAACAGCCTTCCCAAGCTACAGGGTACTCAAGTCCTTGGCTTTGAGAAAGTGTTTTTTTTTAGCGTTTGGGACTTGATTGCCTGTAAATCTTCTGTGTATATCTGCTGTACAGGATAGGACAGGATTTGCAACATACATTTGTTAAATTCACATTCTGTTTTTTTGTGTTTTGCCTTTTCTTGTCATGTAGCTTATATTTAGAAATCATATTGCCTTGAATACCTACTGTAATTTTGCCTCGGACTCTTCATGAGTACTGTACATTTTGTATGGACATACCTGCATTTTTTTTAATTAATCCACACACACACACACACACACACACACACACACACACACACACACACACACACACACACACACACACACACACACACACACACACACACACACACACACACACACACTACAAAAGCCCATTAATAACTAAATAAAACGTATTTCTTTTGTTGCTAAAACTCATCTAATTTTGAAATAATTTTCTTTCAACAAGGAATGCTTAAAGTGCCACTCCTCTGCTAAACTGGAATATTTTAGAAATTTTATATTTTTAATTTCCAAACATGCATTAAAAGTGAGACTATGATACATTGTTACCTTCATTTTGAGTGCATGGCAATACACACTGCTGCGTCATGCATAGCATAAACCATTGTTTCAGTACTAAATGATCTGTGTATTATACCTGTTAACATTATGTTGACATTTCCTTGCGTTGAAGACTTGAACATGAATAACAATGGACATGATTTGTTGATATTTTCAAAGATAATGAAACAAATGTATAGACTATAAGATGTAGGATCCCAAAGGATTCTGCTTTACTCATCTTTTTCCTCCATCCTTTAGTACACTCTAACTAACAAAGAATGCAGTAGAATAAGTGTGGAGAAAACTACTTAATTAAACAGCGGTTCTAGGGATTCATAGGGTTCTTTATGCTGTGAGATGAATTTCAGAGCATTTTTCTACCATTTTGGTCCAATGGCACCGTGAACAAAAATCATGAGTAAGGAAAGAGTAGATGTACTGTAATGCATTTTATGCCTTATCTTTTCTAGATGTACTGTAATGCATTTTATGCCTTATCTTTTCTAGATGTACTGTGATGCATTTTATGCCTTATCTTTTCTAGATGTACTGTGATGCATTTTATGCCTTATCTTTTCTAGATGTACTGTGATGCATTTTATGCCTTATCTTTTCTAGATGTACTGTAATGCATTTTATGCCTTATCTTTTCTAGATGTACTGTAATGCATTTTATGCCTTATCTTTTCTAGATGTACTGTGATGCATTTTATGCCTTATCTTTTCTAGATGTACTGTGATGCATTTTATGCCTTATCTTTTCTAGATGTACTGTGATGCATTTTATGCCTTATCTTTTCTAGATGTACTGTAATGCATTTTATGCCTTATCTTTTCTAGATGTACTGTAATGCATTTTATGCCTTATCTTTTCTAGATGTACTGTGATGCATTTTATGCCTTATCTTTTCTAGATGTACTGTGATGCATTTTATGCCTTATCTTTTCTAGATGTACTGTAATGCATTTTATGCCTTATCTTTTCTAGATGTACTGTAATGCATTTTATGCCTTATCTTTTCTAGATGTACTGTGATGCATTTTATGCCTTATCTTTTCTAGATGTACTGTGATGCATTTTATGCCTTATCTTTTCTAGATGTACTGTAATGCATTTTATGCCTTATCTTTTCTAGATGTACTGTGATGCATTTTATGCCTTATCTTTTCTAGATGTACTGTGATGCATTTTATGCCTTATCTTTTCTAGATGTACTGTGATGCATTTTATGCCTTATCTTTTCTAGATGTACTGTGATGCATTTTATGCCTTATCTTTTCTAGATGTACTGTGATGCATTTTATGCCTTATCTTTTCTAGATGTACTGTAATGCATTTTATGCCTTATCTTTTCTAGATGTACTGTAATGCATTTTATGCCTTATCTTTTCTAGATGTACTGTGATGCATTTTATGCCTTATCTTTTCTAGATGTACTGTGATGCATTTTATGCCTTATCTTTTCTAGATGTACTGTGATGCATTTTATGCCTTATTTTTTCTAGATGTACTGTGATGCATTTTATGCCTTATCTTTTCTAGATGTACTGTGATGCATTTTATGCCTTATCTTTTCTAGATGTACTGTGATGCATTTTATGCCTTATCTTTTCTAGATGTACTGTAATGCATTTTATGCCTTATCTTTTCTAGATGTACTGTGATGCATTTTATGCCTTATCTTTTCTAGATGTACTGTGATGCATTTTATGCCTTATCTTTTCTAGATGTACTGTGATGCATTTTATGCCTTATCTTTTCTAGATGTACTGTGATGCATTTTATGCCTTATCTTTTCTAGATGTACTGTGATGCATTTTATGCCTTATCTTTTCTAGATGTACTGTAATGCATTTTATGCCTTATCTTTTCTAGATGTACTGTAATGCATTTTATGCCTTATCTTTTCTAGATGTACTGTGATGCATTTTATGCCTTATCTTTTCTAGATGTACTGTAATGCGTTTTATGCCTTATCTTTTCTAGATGTACTGTAATGCATTTTTTTCAAGATTATTACTTTTTGACTGTTATTTATACTGGTAGCCAGAATACCAACCTTCTTTGCACACTTCTTAGCAAGGTCAGTTGAATTCAGAAGGGAGTGTTTTGGAAGGAGAGGAGAGGTAAGAAGCCATACTGTGTAAATACATCTGACAGCAGTTATACATGTCCTCCCATAATATGTGTGACCACAGATAAGTATTGGTGATATTTTTCCCATGTGTTCACACACATACGCACATGCACGCGTGAGTGCGTAGACAATCTGCACACATAGCTAGAGGTAAATTGAAGGAAGATCAGTTCACCTACTGTATGACTTTCGGTTGGAGAGAAAAACAGATAAAACCCAAAAGGGATCAGAAAGGACATGCATATTCCAGGAACCACAGAACGAACTCAACCAGAGAACCAAGTGCTGCAGAATGGTAATTCTACCCACTGCACCACTGTTTAAGTCGTCAGTTTCTTTCACACACAACCAGCCCATACTGTCAAATATAGCCACGTATTGTGTACAGTGTTGATGTTGACTGTAATAGAGAAAGAAATTATAACTAATTTATTACTCTTAAAAACAATGCAATCCCCTCCCCCACTCACCCATAGTAGTGCATAAACCATATCAATCATCATTTTACATCTATATAGTAAATAGTGTGTTTTGTGGCACTGTTCCTACCAAGCAAGTTCTGTGGTTGCTGAACTGTAACAAAGTAGCAGGAGATGTGAGTCACCTCTGTGCTTAGGTGGCCTACATACCTATCGATTATAGCTATTTATGGAGTGTATGCACACAACTTAGATGTTTTGTTGTGGTATGAAAATGGTCACAGCAGAAGATTTTAACTTATTCCAGATTTTAATTTATTCCACATGAATGCATAAAAGTCCTGTAAAGCCAGACATTGGTTTGTTACACTTATGCATGACAGTAATATCATTTCCATCTGTAGACTGCTCCCCTTCCCCCCAATAATAGCTATTTTGTTGTCTGTGTAGAGCTCATATACCTGGTTGCCTTAAAAATATAATGGTAATGACAATGAATTTCCAATTTGTTTCAAACAAATGCACAAATATACACCAAATGTACAAAGCAGGACTGATGACCACTTAACCAGAGCAAACTAAAATAGGGTCAGTCACTTTAATCTGTAGGCGGTTTTCATACCTAGCAATTACAGCCACACTGTTGTATGTACACCCCAAATGTCTGATTGTAATAAACAAATAAAAAAAAGTGATTGTGGCCACTATTTACCTTTATTTCACCAAAACACACTGTAACCACTCACAGTAAAATATTCTCACATGCTTCAGACTAATATATGTTAGTCCTGCAAAGTAACAGTAATGATTCTGTAACTAAAAATAAAAGAAAAAAGAAAACATCAGCAGGCCGGGCTCAGTCATTTTGGGTATTCTGCTTATTTGTGCTTACTGATATGCAATATATGCAGTCCACAGCATTCAGATAACACTCAATGACATGGATTTGGAAGGGCAGTTGTCCTCAAAATCAACATGATCTTTTAACTAGAAAACAGAAGATTGTCTTGATATTCTGGCTAACCTTTAAACTTAATTGTGGTTTAAGTGCCAGATGTAAAAAGAACAAGAAGAAAACAGTAAGGTTTGTTTTTATTACATACGTTTGGTCAGAAGCCTAATACACAATCATGAAATAAAAAGCTGTCTTATTCACACATATACTTGGCAAGGACTCTTGGATATCTTTGCTCTGAAAACTACACATATCATGGCTTTATACATCTGGCAAAACAGCATTCCTTCATGTTACAAATAGGGCTTCCATAATTGAATTCATAGATTTATTACCATAAGATCTCACTTGCATCTGAAATGTATTTTTAACAGCTAGACATAAATATTATTTTACCTGTTAGTATCCAGGAAATTCTAATACTGGCTGATGGCTAACAACAATTATCAAGTTTGTGGTTATTCAACAGTTTTGCTAAGCTGAGTACAATGTCATTTAAGGGCATTATTGCATTTATTTCTTCCATTCTCCAATATCAGTGTATGTTTTTTCTAGTAATTATTTTTCCATTAAAACAGATTTGTCAGGAAAGCAACTATGCTCTAAAGTTTAAGGAGCGCACTAAAAATTCCTTGCCAATCCCTTACATGCTTTAGCTCATATTTTTTTTTTTTACCATTTACCTTTTTTGCACTTTATACCCCCCCAGTTATGAAGACAGACATTTGGTATGGTTGTTGTTTTTACCCAAGTTACTGGAAAATTTAGTCCCACTCTCAATACAAAACAATTACTGACTACAGTGTAATAAGATGGTCTGTTAAACTGAAACAAACTCTTTATATACTGTTAACCAGTAACTGTAAAATGTCAGCAGATGTGATTTCTTCCTTTTATTTATTCATTTTTTAGGGTTGAAGAGTTTTGGTTTGCTAAAGCTACTTTATTTATTAATCAGGTAAACCCATGAATGATAACTGCCTGCTTTCAGGAGAGACCCAGCAGCATTGTCTGATTGATTTACATAGAGACTCATAGTAAAATGAGCCAAAGGGATCAAAACATGGACCTTAAGGTGCAACACTTTCATAGTCTGTATTCTTAGTCTTCCATGTTACCAAAGAAAACAGCTTAATTAGTGTCGGACCAGGAGGCAACCTTGAAGAAGATGAGGAACACTGGAATCCGTGCAATTAGAGTTTATTAAGACCACAAATAATCCACATAAATGGTTAAGTGCTTTCATCCTTTCATTATTAGGACTTCATAAGAACCCCATGTTAAACTGCCACATTCTCTTACTCTATTCATAGTTCTTTATGTACATTTACTCAACAGTGCTGCATGTCCTTGTAAAATGGTAAGTGAACATTTATTATTTTTCTTGAACTTAACTAAAACTTTTTGGTCTCTCAATATTGTTAAGCAACTTGTTCCTTCTTTTTCCATAGGTATGTTAAGGTTTATTTTTAATTTAGAAAATAATGCAAGTATAAGAATTATACAGAATTGTGTAAAGTGCCAACTGTGTAACTATGGGAGAAAGGGAATGCATTTTTTTCTGCACTGTGTCATTCTGTAGTTACCTTATTCATTGTACCTTCTAATCACATATGGATATATTTTTAATGATTTTTCAGTTATTTCACAGGTGACCTTAAGAATATCTTATAAACAACTATGCTGATTTTGGTTTATTGATCTGTGAGATCGTAAGAAGCCTAGCTTTACAGTTTCATGGCAATTTATGTTTTCCAATGTAAATCTCCAAATATGGGCCACACAGTATATGCTGGATATTTACGTTTCCCCTATCCACAAGGGTCACTATCTCTGCTATCATCCCTAGAAGAAAAAAAGCATATATATATATATATATATATATATATATATATATATATATATATATATATATATATATGTATATATATTTACCATTCCTAATGCAATGCAGATGTTCATAAATGGGCTCCCTTAATCTTCAGTCTGTCTTCCTGATATAAAACAAGGGCACAATCTACATGTAGCTAAGTAGATAATGCTCTTGGAATTACAATTATATCTACCCCTGCTGATATACTTGTGCCCCCTAATCTGGAAAGAATTCCCTATGTCTACATGTTTACAATGGATTCACTATACAATCTTGAAATACTGAAATGAAGAATTTCAGTATTTTGAGACTGAATAGTCGAAAAATCAAATACACGAAAACCCACAATCACAAATACTACAATCGTGACCATTCACGCACGCGCACACACACACACACACACACACACACACACACACGCACACACACACACACACACACACACACACACACACACACACACACACACACACACACACAAACCAGGACATAATCACACACAGACATACACCTACCTAACTAAACAAACATACCAACACACACAAACACATTTAACCTACCTATAAGATGGGGGGCAAGCCCCCCTGCACCCCCACAACCCCCTACTTATATATTCTAACTCTGAGGTCGCACTAAACACACAAACACACAAAAAACACCACTGCACACACTCACACACACTAAAATCCTTACCCATTAACTTCAAACACACAACACTTACCTGAAACCCCAGATAAATCCACAAACCGCATCACACGTCACGAACGCGACACCATGATAGCGGCAGATTCGACATTTGCAGATTCGGCATAGTGTGGTTTTGGTTAACTACACTTTCCACTATTCGGTTTCGACATACTGAATTTTGACATTTCAGTACGTCGAGATTGCCTAGTGTATCTGTTTATAATAGGGGCATGCCTCACATTAATATTTCCTTGGTTGTCTCAAAATAATTTGCTTCCTAGATTCCAATAAGTTCTTTAAATTCTGACCCCTTTTAAACATAAATCTGGATGTTATATCCATGCTCCACCCTATTGTTTCATTAGATGAAAGTAAACTCCAGTTATTAATTAATTGTAATTCCAAGAGCATTATCTGCTCAGCTAGATGTAGATTGTGCCCTTGTTTTTATATCGGGAAGACAGGCTGAAGATTATGGGAGCCCCTTTATGAACATCTGTATTGCATTAGGAATGGTAAATTAGAGAACGCAATTTTATTCAAAGTGATATAGAATATGATGGGGGGGGGGGTCCTGTGTCCTTGAAGTTGGAACAACAAGAATTATTATGGCAGTTCAAGCTGGATGCATATAGACAACCTGGCTTGAATGATGTTTGTTCAATTGTTTGTATTTTAAATTTGAAAAGTTTGATAAGATAATTTTTATTGTATTTTTATTTTTGTGGTCACTTTTTGATATGGGATAGATTCACTGATTGGAATTAATGAATGATTTTGCATCATGTGATGTATTATACGGCCATGTGATTTTTGTTTGTTGACTACATATTCACTTTGTTAATTAAATGTTTTTTGTCTGAGGAAGTATAGTCACTGTACTTTACGAAAGCACTAATTGTATTACATTTTTGTCTTGCTTAGCCATTGCCAGTGCTTTTTTCATTTTTTTTATTCAGAAGTTTTTTTTTTTTTTACTCTTGCTTAAATAGATAAAACATGCTGTTTAAAATCTATGCCTTTGTCCCTTCATTATTTTTAGTTTTGTCAAGAATTCTTGAGCAGGGGGCGTGGCCAAGGATGAACACAGGATAGCAGCAGATTTCTTCAGCTCCACCAATTTCATTACATTGACAGGAATTAATTACTTAAAAAATTAATTTTTGAAGTAATTTTCTTTCTAAATATGTTTGTTTTATATAGTTCTTGAACTATATCTAAAAAAGAAAGGAAATCTTAATAATATTCCTGTCAGAAATTACTTTGGAAATTTTCCTGTCAGTTTATCAGTCTGAAATGAGTTCCAGTAAGACAAATTCTCAAGACTCCAGCATCAAGAAAGAACTTCAGTCTCTGATAATTATAGTCCAGCAACTTACTGCTAAGATGGATAAAATGGATACTAAAATAGACACTTTCATAGAAAAAACTACAAAACAAATAGACTTGTTACATATGGACCTGCAACAACAGAAGATCCAGATGACAGGCATAGAAGAAGCTGTGAATGACATGGAAAATAGAATACAAGAAGAGGAAATCAACATTGAGTTTCTGCTGAAACAAAATACACATTTACAAACAAAGCTGGATGACCTGGAAAATAGATCTAGGCGCAATAACATTAGGATTTTTGGACTGCCAGAAAATATTGAAGGTAACAATATTACTTCTTTTTAACAACATGGCTCCCTAAAACTTTAGATTTACTAGAAGCACTCTCTTTTGGTATCGAAGAGCACATAGACCTATAGCTAATACTAACTCTAACAAAAACTATCCTAGATCAGTTATAGTTAGATTTCTATCATCTTTTGATAAAGAGATGGTTCTTAAATCTGCTTGGGCTAAAGCTCCTGTTAAGATTAATGAAACAACTGTGCATTTTGACAATGACTATTCTTCCATGGTATTAGCTAAAAGAAAAGTTTTCTGCCACTAATAAGGGAGCTTAAAAAGCACAGTTTAAAACATACCTTCTGTTTCCTGCCAAGCTTAAAATCTTCCTTCCTGATGGTCCTAAAATTTTCGATGACTTAGACTCTGCTTTACTGTTTATCAAAAAATAAGATTTTGGAAAAATAGAAGAAATGGAATGGGCTAGTCCTTCGTTAAAGAGACTGGCAACTGAAACTTCGTGGAAGACTTCAGAGAAGAAGAAGAGACTAAAAACAAATGATTTGTACTATGTTTTTCTCTCTCATCATTTTATTTTATTATTAATCTTTTTAAATATAGTTCCTGCATTTCCAAGAAGCAACAAATATTTTGAAAAAGATTTAATCAAAGTTATTCTCTGTGTGCAAAGAAATGTTTTGTTTCATAACTAGTCAAAATATCTGGAGATTTAATGGCAAGCTGTGATTTAACTTGT
>NC_056747.1:1061499983-1061537483 GCF_019279795.1 Protopterus annectens | reverse complement strand
TTAATATTCAATGAAGAAAAAACTAAAATACTACCTATATATACACGAAAAAATATTCTCATTAGTGATTTTACTAAATATGTACCCAATTCAGGTCAGATAACTTATTTAGGTATAATACTATCTAAAGATATTAAATCTATTATATATAATAATTATAATACCTGTTTTCTTAATATACAAAATATTTTTAATACCTGGAATAATATGTTTTTACTATGGAGGAGAGACTTACAATTATTAAAATGATAATATTCCCCAAGATTTTATACTTAATACAATCAATAATACTTCCACCTACAAAAATAATTATCAAGAAACTGAACACACTAATGTTAAATTTCTTATGGGCACCTAATAGACCTAGGATTGCATTAAAGAAACATACTAATAGCTGGTCTCAAGGGGTATTTATTTTCCAGACTTTAATTTATATACTATCTCTTCTATTGTAAAAGTTATTACTTTATTAATAGATCAGTCATATGTCACAAAATGGAAAGATTATTGGGAGCTAATTAGTATACACTTCATGAAAATCTCCTTAACACATAAAAATATGATTGTAAATTACTCCATGTTATGGTTACTAAAGGAATTTTGTACTTCACCTATTACACCTAAACATATGGTTTGTTACCCATTAAATATTATTATTAGTTATCGTAACTTTATATTCATGCACCCTAAGTATAGGGAATGGAATTTTATTGTATTTCCTATAATGTATACTCAGGGTATGCTTTTGTCATCTACTTCTGAAGGAACTCATTTAGCTATAGATAATGATCTAAAGTACTGGCATCAGTTGATATCTGATAATAAAGTTAAAAATCTAGATTTCTTAAAACAAGAATTTGATCTAAGAGAAACTTGCTGGTTAGAGGTTCAGACCTTTAGACAACATCTCATTAATAAAATAGATTTAATGTCTATAACTGTTAAAGAATCTATTCCAACACTGATTGATTACTTGATATTAAATTTACAACATAAAGTTTCTGATAAAGGTAAACTTTCATACATACATAAAGTTATCACACAAGAAACTTTATACAGTGTAGATTCATACTGGAATTATTTCACTTCTATTAATGGGGACCCACCAAATCAACAAGATAAACAATATATATTGGAATCTGCTTATAGAACTACGTCTTCCATTGTCTGGAGACTTTATACATGGAAATTTTTACATAGATCTTTTATACACCTTTGATGATAAATAAAATAAATAATAAAGATAATCTATGTAAGAGATGTAATGTAGAAATTAATGCTGACTGGGCTCATATGTTTTATGACTGTATAAAATTGAAAGAATACTGGAAGTCAATTAATGAATTTTTGCAGGCTCTTTTACAGATAATTTCATTATTTCTAAATCTCTTATATTATTCAACACACCTGTACCTCAAAGTGTTAAAAAGGTTAAGCTTCCCTTGTTATGGTCTATTCTAGCAGTGGCTAGGAAAGTAATAACTAGAAATTGGATTTCAGATACACCTCCTTCGTTCAATGAATTTAAAATGTTATGAATATAGTGTGCCATATGGAAATAAACACAATTAGGACTAGAACAAATAGAAAAACATCTTATTTTATTGTATGGGATAATTTACAAAATTTGTTAAAAAAATTTTAATTTCAATAGCATGGTATTTTAGTTTAATTAATTGATCTGATTGTAGTGGATGTCTTTGTAAATACTTTAGTTGTTTTGTTGAATATTATAATAATACCTATTTTTAATTACTTGTATAAAATTGTTATGATATTTCTCTTATATGTTAAAACAATAAACCTGTTTTGAAAAAAAAAAGAATTCTTGAGCAAATAAGTTAAGGGGATTTTTTTCTATTGTTGGTAAAACTGTGACTTTCTGACAAATTGTTGTGGATTGCAGTCATTATATAATGACAGGCATGGATTTCAGACATTGCTTACTTCAGAAAATGCTTTTTATTCTAAAAATTGTCTAAGTGTATAAGAGAAGCATTTAAAATCTGTTCCTGATTTTGGGTTTCTACCTCTGATTTGAGCTAAGAAGTTGAGAGGCCAGATGGAATTTACAGTGGGTTCTACTGTACGGTTTAGACAGCAGTGAAATGAGGTACATTTCTGACTCATTATTTATGAATATATTCATTCACTTGTTCTGAAGCAGGTATCTGATTTGTAAAATCATGCAGGTGATTGTAACTGATGGTTGTTTGTGTATAAATACTTTGTTCCTGTAACCCACTGTAGTCATGATGCAAATGAAGGAAGTGATGTAGCAAACAGGAACATCATCATGAGACATGTTTCTTGGTTTCCTAGTTTTGTTGACTGTTGACAGATAAACTGGACAGTATGGAATGCAAGAATTTAATGTTAATATTTTAACTATGAATACATTTTTAATGAACATATTTTTTGTAGGCACATGGGTGTGAAATACATGTTTTTTGGCTGCAACAGTCTGCTTGATTGAGAAGGACTATGAGCTGCTTTTTGGTGTGGAGTTGATTCCCTTAGCCTTCATTTATCCACTCTGACGAAGTCACTTCACCAGACAGTGCTTCTGGGCTGTCCTTGAATAGGGACACATACATCCAGTGGGCTGTCCTAAGCTGTCAGAAAATGTGTTGCATATTTCTTTTGAATTCCTTCACCTTTCACACAGATGCTAATTAGTGCATCACTATATGCTGTTGGGCCATGAGTTCTGGCACATATCTTGTAGTTCAATGGGTCACCAGATGCATTTTCAAGAATTGTTGTTCATGTTACATCTGTTTTCAGTGTGGGATTGTTTTGCTTTTTTTTGTCTTGTTTAGCAAATGGATGTCAGTGCTTTTGCTGCAAAATCTCAAATAGTTTTAAATTAAATCCATATCTCTGCAACCATTGTAGAAGTAAAAAGAAAAGGTATGCACACTAATAGGTCTCTCCAGTATTTTATAGTAACTGAAGAGCGACAACTCAGTAATGGGATACTGGTATGGCTGCAGGGATGAGAGGCAGTCCATTACCCTGTCTAGGGCCCTATCTGATCATGATCCTGCTCTGGGTAAGGCACCAGACTGGGGACAGCCACTCGCCACTTAATGTGCCAGAAATAGTTCTAAGGATTGTTTCTGAAACTTCTAAGTACAGTTGAAATAGGCTTTGTGGTTATCTTTCACATGAGTGGCTGTTTTTACCTAATATCTAGCCTTGGTTGATTTGATCAGGATTCAGAGCTCTTTGTTTAGTTCAGCAAAACCATTTTTGGTTTCTTGTGAATTAGATATATTTTTGAGTGCAAGGCCTTGTATCTACTGGCTGTTTATCTATTATAAAATGTCATTCTAAATTCTATTTGTCTGCGTGATTGCATGATTTATTGCCTGCATTTTTATAACTTAATGACATAATTTAATGTTATGAATTCTGAATTTAAGATATCTGCTATACCTATCAGTCCCACTGTTGTGCTTTGTAATTGGTATACCTATTGGGTCTCCCCTGAAAAGAGGCTACTAGTCTAGTGGGTCTAAGATGGTCAACAAGGGATCAATAAATAAATAAATAAAAATAAATGTATTGAAACTGTCTTGGATACTACAAACCATTTTGAGATCCTTAGTAAACATTATGAGTGGTGATACACCCCACCTCCATTATTGTTCTTCCTTCCTGAGGGGGGGTTCTTAATTGAATATTGGTGCTCTGATTATTTTTGTACTCTTGTGACTGTGATTTTGAAGGAAGAATGATCACGATCCATTGTGGTGCAGTATTCTGTTTCCCAAAATCTCTAATTATCATAATTCTGATATGACCACACTTTCTCTGCCCCCCCCTCCAATTAATTGCTCTTTGCTTGTCAATTCTAATTGAAAGAGGGTAGTCTTGTATGGATCTAGAGGAGAAACCCTCAGAATTTAGTTGAGATACTGTTTGGACATGATGGTTAAATGATAATAAATTATCAAAAATAGTGCCTATATTCTTTTTTCTGGCATGTCTGATTGGAATGGTGTGTCACCTGAGGGGTTTGTGAAAATGTTTTGTTTACCATGCTAATTAAAGGAAGGTTGGCATGCCTTACTCTCAAGTTCCTGAGCAGGGAATCACCAATTTCCAAGGACTTAACCATACTTTTAGAGTTGGCTTGTAGTATTCTGGTGGCAAGGGTCTCTATAAAGGATTCAGAATTTCTGAAAGTATTAAAAGCTGATTGCCAAACCATGTATAATTTAATGAGTAGCATAAGGAATCTATGTTGAGACTGAATTTTGAAGCCCATAACTTTCTGATGGCACAGAGCATAGCTTTTTCCAAACTGAAAAGAGCATTATTATAATCTGCGGCTATCTTCACATTATCCCCACATTACCCCTAGCTGCCCTTATGTTGTTGCCTGCTGTCCATCTTAGTTGCTTAAGTACCTGTTATCTATTGTTATAATCAAGAAATTGAAAAATAAATTGCCTGGGAATGTTAACATTTATATTCTTGGAGGACATCCAATGTACCTCTCTCATTCATGTTGAAATGCAGATGGCAGTTTCAACAAGTCTTATTCTTACAAAACAATTCTGCTAGAAAGCACTTTCTGTGAAGGTAACTACAAACTTTTTCTTCAGGGGATGGGCATCCCTGCTTTCCCCTTGTGGTGAAACATCCCACAACTACCTAATTTATATGTACTAACTCCACGGTCACACAGTACTAGAAAAAAGGGTGAAGTTGGGTTTTCTGAAAGCGCTTTTTAGCCAAAGCATTTCCCAGGAATGAGACTCCATGAATTTGCTGTTATCCAGTTGTGACATTCCTATTCTGTTTTCATAATTGGAGGGTTATTTTCAGGAAGAATCTCCGATAACTGTGCTCTGATGTACTCTACAGTGTTGTTGTCCTCTATGTCTTCAGAGAGGCCTGTTATGCACAGGTTGTTCCATCTGCTCCAGGTTTTAAGATCAAGTTTTAGGTCAAGGAAAGGCAGTGTCTGTGTGTCTATGTGTGTGTCTGTGTGTGTGTGTGTTTGTGTGTGTGTGTGTGTGTGTGTGTGTGTGTGTGTGTGTGTGTGTGTGTGTGTGTGTGTGTGTCTATGTGTGTCTGTGTGTGCATCTGTGTGCATCTGTGTGCGTCTGTGTGGTTCTGTGTGTGTGTGTGTGTGTGTGTGTGTGTGTGTGTGTGTGTGTGTGTGTGTGTGTGCCTGTGTGCATGTCTGTGTGTGTGTGTGTGTGTGTGTGTGTGTGTGTGTGTGTGTGTCTGTGTGGTTCTGAGTATGTCTGTGTATGTCTGTGTGTGTGTGTGTGTGTGTGTGTGTGTGTGTGTGTGTGTGTGTGTGTGTCTGTGTGTGTGTGTGTGTGTGTGTGTGTGTGTGTGTGCATCTGTGTGTGCACGCCTGTGTATGTGCGTTTGTGTGTGCGCGTGTGTGTGTGTGTGTGTGTGTGTGTGTGTGTGTGGGTGTGTGTGTGTCTGTGTGGTTCTGTGTGTGTCTGTGTGTGCGCCTATGTGTGTGTGTGTGTGTGTGTGTGTGTGTGTGTGTGTGTGTGTGTGTGTGTGTGTGTGTGGTTCTGTGTGTGTGTGTGTGTGTGGTTCTGTGTGTGTCTGTGTGTGCGCCTGTGTGCATGTGTGTGTGTGTGTGTGTGTGTGTGTGTGTGTGTGTATGGGGGTGGTTCTGCCGAAGCTGCCTGATCCTCTGGGCATGCAAGTCAGGAGTGTCCTGATGGTTTGGGGGACTCCTACTGCTGCTCAGTATGCTGTCAGTCTTTAAGGTCCACCAGCCTGGACTATTGGCATAACATAGAGCTGCAGTATACATTAATACATGGTACAGAAGGGAAGCAAGATTTGTTGACTGAAGTCTGATGTTATCTTGGGAATGCTATTTAACTTCTTTTATCCTGGCGGCCATGATGTCAGCTTCCTTCCACAGACAAGGGGACAGCTGCATGTGACAATACCACGCACTACTACAATGGACTTCATGAGTTTGGAAAAAGCTTTACAGCCTGTAGCTAAGAGGCTAGGTATGCTTTCACTCTATATCCACCAGTGGAGACTGGCAACATTAACACAATTTTCTCTTTCTGGATACACCATGCATATTAGAGGAACATGTTACCTATATGCATTCCTGATGCCTTGATGAAGAAAGGATTTCTATACAAATGGTGGTGGTGCTGCAGTAGCATTGTCGCCTCACAGTAAGACGCTGTCCGGTTCGATTCTCAGCTAGAACATCTTCTGCGTGGAGACATGCGTGAATGGGCGTACCTTCGTTGAAGGTTGTGCGTCAGGCCTGGAAAGCCAGTATGTAAAAATCAACTACCAATCATTAGCAGACCAGAGTTCTGCTGTGGCGATCCATAACCGGGAAAAGCCAAAAGACGCAAACAAATAGTGGTAAACAAGGTCACATTGTGAGCAAAACAACCAGCTTCAAAGTAAAAGACATCATAAGTGTTTCAGTTTAAAAAAAGATCCTTCAGGATTAATTTGATTAAAATACCTAATGGGACAACTGACAATAATGATAGTTTTAATGATATCGCTAATTTATTTGATAAGTAAATGGCATAAAAAGGCAGAGCTGTGGGGTGCATCATTATGTGCACGCATGCATAACTGAGGCTGAGCAAACGCATGTGTGTGTGTGTGTGTGTGTGTGTGTGTGTGTGTGTGTGTGTGTGTGTGTGTGTGTGTGTGTGTGTGTGTGTGTGTGTGTGTGTGTGTGTGGGTGTATGTGTGTGTGTGTGTATGTGTGTGGGTGTGTGTATGTCTGTAGGGGCCTACCTTTGCTAATAAGATGCATGGGCTGTTTGGGAGAACACTAGCAAAGTCAGGTCTGACAATATAGTGCTCAAATTTGAGACATTGCAATAAACTACTAAAGGAGATTTTCTTAGTGTGGGTTTGCCATGTCTCTGAGCTATAATTCCTCTTTGTTGTGATACTTGCCCAACCCATATCAGGCAGCTAGCACAGGTGGAGTGGAGTTCTCTCAGTTCTAAGTCATATTTGGGCAATTAACTTTTTGAGTTTGACATTCTACTTTTGGACAGCACATGTTGGTATGGGCACATGTGTAGAAAAGCAGAAGATAATCTGGTGAGGGAGATTTGGGACAGACAGGAAGAAGGTAAGAGGAAGCGAGGGCGTCCAGCAAAGAGGTAGATGGATTGTGTGAAAGAAGATCTGCGACAGTCAGGCATGAGTGTTGAAGAAGGCAGGAGAGTGGCACTGAATCGAGAGAGTTGGCAACAGCTAATGCGATACCCCGACCCCATGTAAAATGGGAAAAAGGGGATGATGATGATGATGATTTTGGACAGCAGGTGTCTCTCTCTCTCCTATCAAAAAGATCTGCTTATGGCTTTTTTTTTCAGTTTCAAACTTTTGTTAATTTCTTTCTTTTTTATTTAATTGAGTTACCTCTTCTGTTACTGGAAAAGTCCAAATAAGCCAATGGCCCATTTTCAGCTCCACAACAGATTCAAAAACTTTTAAACAATAGTTGATGAGAAATTACATGCAAGTGTAGAAAAACCCAGCAACAGATTAAATATTTTACAATGAGATTAATCATATACAAGGAGAGAAAGGCCCTGCAACAGACTGAATATTTTACAATGAGATGGGGAGGAAAGCTGCACACACATACAAAGCTGATAAGTAATTATATACAAGGGAAAAAGCCTCACAACAGATAAAATATTTTATAAAAGATTGGGGTGTACCTTATATATATACATATATATATATATATATATATATATATAGGGATAAGAGACCCCCACAACAAATTGAAATACGTTTAAAGAATATTTTTAGGGGAAATTGTGATCAAGAATAGAATATGTACTGCAAGTAGCAAGACACTTTGCAGAAACAGATAGCCTGTCCCAAGTAAAGTAATGTATAATTATTCAAAATATTGACTATATCTCTAATAATATACAGAGGTGAGAAATAATAGAGCATTCTGATGCCAAATAGACAGAGTAATAGAATGAGATGGGGAGGAGTAATGTACACGAGGGAAATTAAGGACATGGAGAGCGAGTTGATTAGTATTAGAGAGGTGAGAATGTTATGGATGGATACTAGAGAGGAAATAAATAGTAGTAGGTGCTGGCTACTAGAAAGAAGAGGTAGAAGAGCATAGGTTAGTAGTATGGTATCATTAAAATGAGAGCTACGTTTGATTATAGACCACTACGGACTGCTACGATTTGAAAGTCTTAGTGATTTAGGGTGTGAAAAGCATGGCTATAGTAAGTAGGTGGTCATGCATCTCTTATGAGGGTTGTGCAAGGACAGGTCCTGGTGCCAGGCAGGTGTTTTTTAGATTGGCCTTGAAATTGGAAATGTTGCTTTTATGTTTAAGAGATAAGGGGACAGAGTTCCATGAGTGGGCCTCATAGCTGCAATAGAGAGAGGTTCCTGCTGACAGGTGTGGCTTGTATGTAGTGAGGAACATTTTGTTTTCAGATCAAAGTAGCCACGTGGGGGAGTGTATATGCAATAAGTCTTGAAGGACGTTGCTTTGTTCTAATTTGTAGATTAATTTGTGGACTAGGAGTAGTTGGGTATAAGTGAACTGCTTGAGAAATTCAAGCCAATCAAGCTGTTCTAGGGTAAGCAGAGATGAGATCTGTCTGGTGAGTTAGGGACAAATTTTGCTATTTTAGTATAGTACTGGTTTTGTTTATTTTGGATGGAAGCTTGAAGGTAGGTAATGGGGATCTATATAGTAAAATCAGAAGTAAGACTGCAGAGGTCAGGAGTTTCCTGGATGAATTAGTTAAGTAGTTTTTTTATCTATACAGTGTACCTAATTTTTGTTGAGTTTTTGATAACCTGTTGTACATGTAAGTCAAGTTTCAGGACATCATTAATTGTTTCACTTATTAGTTTTGTATGGGAGATTACTTCTGTTAGGGTGTTATCAGAGACTGCTATTGAAAAATTGTGTTTGAGCCATGTAAGAATTTTTAGGAAGCATAATAGAGTGTTTTTTGGGGGGAGGTAGAGTAGAAGGTAGGAGTTGTTGAGCTAGTTTCAAGCTTTCAACTGAGGAAAATGATTATTGTGTGATATGTTGTAGAGTAATTGGGTTACTGGCAGTACAAATTAAAGTACAGTCATTTTCATATTGCATGAGGGATGCTTAACATTTAATGAAGTGTATGCTGTTGGTAAATATGTTGAAAAGCAGTAGCCCTAGTATGGAACCTCAGGCAACAATTGTTTGGATGGATAGGAAGGATGAGTAGGAGTTATTCTGTTTAACAGACTGGAGACCATTGGAAAGATAGCTGGAGAACCAGTTGGTGGAGATGTTTGTTAGGCCAAGTGAAGAGAGTTGTTTTAGAAGTAGGCTATAGGAAACAGTATCAAAGCCTTGGACAGATCCAGAAACATGTCAGAAACCAGTTGGCCTTTGTCTCTGGCTAGGTTAATAGTGTTGGTAAAATTTAGAAGAGTTATGGTAGTGCTATGCCCTGGTCTGAAACTATGTTAGATTGGGGTAAGGAGGTAATTTGTTTGCACATATACCATAAACTGATTATTAATACATTTTTTGAGGATTTTTGAAGAGGGGAGAATGGCGATGAGTCTAAATTTGGATATATCTTCCTTGCAAAGTGGGATGATGTGAGATTTTTTTCCATATGGTTGGGAAATATGATTCCTGAATAGACCTATTTTTGAGAATGGATACTGGAAGGTAAATTGAGCTGGCTGCTATTTTTTTGGAATTTTCCAGGAATTTCATCTGGAGCTAGTGTACTTGGTTTAATTTGTTTGTGGCATTTTTGATCGTTGTGTTAGATACTGGTTGAAAGCAGAAAGAGTGAGTATGAATGGAAATGGGAGGTGAGACTGAATGGGATATTATCAGATTATTAGAGAAGGTCGATTTTTTTGAGTGGTTGTGAAATATTTTAGCGATACTAGAGATAAAGGTGAACATTGAAAGGTGTTAGCTGTTCCTTCCTGCAAGTTGGGGCTTGGTTTTCCATTTGAGTGAGGGTATAGTATTTTAGATATGGTGACTCAGAATTGTCTAGAATTTTTATAACATCTAGTCTGCAAACTGGAGAAATAAAGTTTTTTGTTGAGTTTGATTTGGCATTAGGCTTTATTTTGTGTCTATATTGTTGAAGATTGTTTTTTGTTTTATTATTGAGTCATGCCTTCCTGGCTTTATCTCTATTATCCTGCTTGTGAAATTAAACAAAAGAGCAGGGTTGTTTTGCACTCTCTCAAGCCTTGAGGGGGGCACGCTATAAAGTATGTCCATAAATATCTTATTAAAATAGTAAACATCATCTAGTGGCAATATTTTTAGGATGTTCCAGTTGTGAGATTCCAATGAGGTATTAAACAGTTCTGATGCTGTGAGAGGATTTATGTGTGTTCCCTTGGATATGTATAGAATCCTTTTGTGGAATTTATGAGCAGATGGTCACTAGTTATGGGAAAGAGTAGTGGAAGCTAGGTTAAGATGGGACGTAATGATTAGTGATCAGCAGTATGGTTTCATGCCAGGAAAGAACACTACTGATGCGATGTTTGCTTTGAGAGTGTTGATGAAGAAGTACAGAGAAGGTCAGAAGGAGTTGCATTGTGTCTTTGTGGACTTAGAGAAAGCATATAACAGGGTGCCTATAGCGGAGTTGTGGTATTGTATGAGGAAGTCGGGAGTGTCAGAGAAGTATGTAAGAGTGGTACAGGATATGTACAAGGATAGTGTGACAGTGGTGAGGTCTGCGGTGGGAGTGATGGATGTGTTTAAGGTGGAGGTGGGATTACATCAAGGATCAGCTCTGAGCCCTTTCTTATTTGCGATGGTGATGGACAGGTTGACAGACGAGATGAGACAGGTGTCCCAGTGGACTATGATGTTTGCAGATGACATTGTGATCTGTAGTGAGAGAAGGGAACAGGTGGAGGAGACCATAGAGAGGTGGAGATATGCTCTAGAGAGAAGAGGAATGAAGGTCAGCAAGACTAAGACAGAATATATGTGTGCGAATGAGAGGGAGGATAGAGGAATGGTGAGGATGCAGGGATTAGAGGTGGCAAAGGTGGATGAGTTTAAATACTTGGGCTCAACAGTTCAGAGTAATGGTGAATGTGGAAGAGAGGTGAAGAAGAGAGTACAGGCAGGATGGAGTGGGTGGAGAAGAATGTCAGGAGTGGTTTGTGACAGACAAGTACCAGTAAGAGTGAAAGGGAAGGTCTACAAGAGGGTAGAGAGACCAGCTATGTTATATGGGTTGGAGACAGTGGCATTGACAAAAAGGCAGAAGTCAGGGCTGGATAGGGCAGAGTTAAAGATGTTAAGATTTGCGCTGGGTGTGATGAGGGTGGACAGGATTAGGAATAAGTATATTAGAGGGTCAGCCCAGTTTGGAAGGTTTGGAGACAAAGCCAGAGAGGCAAGATTACATTGGTTTGGACATGTGCTGAGGATGGATGCAGAGTATATTGGGAAAAAGATGCTAAGGATGAAGCTGCCAGGTAACAGGAAAAGAGGAAGGCCTAATAAGGTTTATGGATGTGGTGAGAGAAGACATGCAGGTGGTTGGTGTAACAGAGCAAGATGCAGAGGACAGGAAGAAATGGAAACAGATGATCCACTGTGGTGACCCCTAACGGGAGCAGCCGAAAGAGGAAGAAGAAGATGGTCATTGTGTTTGCTAAGGTTCGGTGGGAGCTTATATTGTTAGGGTGTCTTGTTAATAACTAGACCAGGGTGGTACTTTTACCATTTTCAAGTTGATTCTGGTAGGATTGATGATAAGTTGGGAGAACCTGTATATCCTTATACTAGAAATTACCATCTCAGAGGTGAAGTGACTTGATGAGTCAGTATTAACATCATCTAGTATAATTGTCTCTGTGTGTACATTGTAGGATAGCCAGGATAGGATGTCCTCCATTGTGCAGCTGATATTATCTCTAGGTGGGATACAAAGGGCTGATATACATATCGCTATGTGTGTATTTAGTTTTAGGTTACTTAGAAGGGGTTCTGCTTTGTGGAAGGAGGCTATAATAGATGGAAAAGGTGACAGGCTTATGCTACTGTGGTACATTATTGCTACTACTTCTGTTTTTTTGTTTACTCTATCAGCTCTATTGATGTTAAAGCTGGGGGGGGGGGGGCATTTCTGTGCTATTAATATTAGGTTTTAGCCAAGATTGTGTTATTGCTAGTATGTCTGGGGAGTGTTATTTTATCCATGCTTGTAGTTCTTGAATTTTGTTTACAATGCTTCTATGGTTCATGTGGTGCAGACTAAGTTTTTTTTTGTTGCTATTTCTTATTTTGTGGGGGGAGGAACTTAAGTTGTCATACAGTGTTGATTTATTATTTGTTGATTAACTTGGTGCCTGAGGGAGTCCAGGGTCAGGGTGAGTGTCATCTGCTAATAGTAGATTCAGTAGTAGTCTTGTGCAGTGTTGTTTCAGTTTTTGTGCAACAGCTGGTGATAGTACATTTGAACCTTTTTTGGAGGTATTGAGTTTTTTTTTAGGTTTAATGAGGTTTATATAGTGATTTATATATATGTGGAGCCTATATTAAACTGCATGGATGCATAGGTTACATTGTAATTGTGTCCTTTGGTAATAGCTAAAGTGGTCAGAGAGTTGTGATTTGTAAGATATAGAGAATGTTAATAATGTGAGTATGATGGATGTTAGAGTGAAACACTGTATCATAGTGGGGAGTGAGGAGTTGAGAGCATGGGGTGTTTTATAGGAGAGAATATTTATAGGATGAATAGTAGAGTACTGGCATTGTACCTTATAGTAATAAGGAGATATAAGAGGTTGTTGGTGGTTAGGTTTTGGTAGAAGGAAGTTGTTGAGGATTGGTAGTATTATTTTGTGGGTGGGACAAGATGTTTTTTCAGTTTTGGTAATGAGGAGATGTAAGAGGTTGCTACTGGTTGGTTAGGTTTTAGAAGAAGGAAGTTGTTGTAGAGTGATAGTATTATTGTGTGGGTGGAGCTGAGGTAAGAATAAATATAAAGGACGGGGTGGATGGGAATGGAGGTAGGGGAGCACAGTGAGTAAAAACCAAGCAGGTTACATTTAGCAGTATTTTACTTTGGTCAAAAAACAATCTTTGAAGATTTCCTGACAATAGGCAAGTCTTTAGCTAATATGTGTACTACAGAAAATCATTTTTATTCAATTTAACTTTTATTTGTGATATTTCAATTACTCTGAAATTTATAGTTTCTTTCTGTGCAGTAAGGGAAATATATGTTACAGCTGCAAAAAATTAGAGCAACTAGATAGTGTGTGGGGAGAGTGATGCACTATTCTAATGGGAGGGTGCCTACAAGCTAAAGAATAAATCCAAATAAAGATAATATTGATAAGAATATACTAAAATTACTCATTTAAAATATCATGCTTGTGTTATACTATTCTGAAAAGTTATGTTGACAAACCATCTAGTTAATATTTTACTACTAATAAGCATTGGTATACATGTATCCTGTGTGTGTGTGTGTGTGTGTGTGTGTCCTTGTTTATTTGTTTTGTTTACAGTTCACATAAAAGAAGTAGAATCAATAATGTTACAACGACTTGCTAATGATAGTCCCCAGGATTCAATAAAGTCCATGTAGTAGCGTTGTCGCCTCACGGTAAGACGTTGTCCTGTTCAGTTCTCAGCTGGAGCGTCTTCTGTGTGGAGACCTGCGTGAATGGGCATAACTTTGCTGAAGGTTGTGCATCAGGGCCGGCATCTCGGCACGTAAAAATCTACTGCCAATCATTAGTGGACTGGAGTTCCGCTGTGGTGACCCATAACTGGGAAAAGCCGAAAGACTCAACAACAAGGCTCTGTGTAGAGCCTCATGAAATGTATCCATGTACACGGCCACGGTTCTCCCTTTGCAACATGCCATACATATTAATCATGATGCGTGCCTAAGGGAGGTCACAGCAACATGGATATTGAATCTAGGTAAGACAGATAGCACAACCACATACCTTTTGGCCCATTAACCTTAACCAAAAAGTCTACAAAACATTTTATTTCATTAATTTTGGATTTATTTTATTTTTTTATGTTTATGTGCTTGTTTGTGCAGTGCAGAACATTGGTTAGCTGTGCTTAGCTTTGCACACCTATACATAAGGCACCCACTACACATCTAAAAATAGAAACCAGATGCATTCAATTTTAATCTTTTTTTATTTTCATGGGCTTGTTAGTTAGGTATGTTTAGCACTGCACACTCATGTGTTAGACATCTGCTAGACATCTAAAATAGAAACCAGATGCTTTCAGTTTCATTTTTTTTATATTTATGTCCTTGTTTGTGTGATGAACATTATTTAGCTAAGTGTAGCATGGTGTACTTAAGCATTAGACATCCACTAGACAGTTACAAATAGAAAGCGGATGCATTGAATTGTTTTAGTTCTGCACTGCTTAGCAATCTGCAAACTCACACAGCAAAGCTGTGCTATGCTTACAGGCACCTTTGCAGTATATGTGAAAATATACAAGTCTTCTTCACTATCCCAGTGGCTAGAGAGGTTGAGTCATGACCTACAGTAGAGCTGGTCCTGGGTTCAAGTCTTGGGCAGTAATACCTTTTACATATAGCACTGTGAAACTGTGTCAGGTTATTGAAACATTGGTTGACTCTAAATTAAATAATTGTTACATTTAGAAAAGCTGCACGATGCTAAGCTTTGCTTAAACTTGGGCAATGGTCTTTTCCTGTTTGGACATTGCTAAGCTTCAGCTAAACATGGTTTGTGTGAGTTTGCATGATGCTAAGTGATGTGGTGTGTTTTTGAAAGTTACAATATGATATGCAAGGGCAGGAATGTAGCCTATTTAAAGGCAAATAGGCAGGAATTTCACAAAATTCCTCGGAGCCTGACTTTGACTGTGGGTATAGCTACTGTCATGGGGGAAGGTGTGTGCTTTAGGGCACAAAGATGGGGTGTGCAAGAGTCAAGGGTTTTCACTGGATTCCTGGTAGAAGGCTGTGGACCCCAGCTGCTGCAGGGCAACTACCAGGGCTCAGAGTGTAGGTCTGAAGCCTGGGATAGTTTGGCCATGGACTTATCCATTGCAACTGGTATTGCCCGCACTGGCAAGCAGTGTCATCACCATTATGATGACCTGTATCAAGAAAGAGGAAATGCTTGGACACCTGGATCCAAGAGGCAAGGAATGGGCATACCCCATAGATATGTAAGTATGTTTTCCAGTAATTTATAAATATACAAGCTGAATATGTGCAAAAGTGGTATGCATAATAGGTTCCTTCTCTTACCACAACTGCAGAAGAGAGGACTTGAAATGTCCAGTCTCATGCAAGGCATTTGGCCAGAATAAGGCAAGCACACGGTATATAAGAAAATCAATAAAGGTACAGAGATATAGTAACTACAGAGGGATAAAACTGATCAGTCACAACATTAAGTTATGGGAAAGAGTAGTGGAAGCTAGGTTAAGAAGGGAGATGATGATTAGTGAGCAGCAGTATGGTTTCATACTGGAAAAATGCACTACAAATGCAATGTTTGCTCTGAGGGTGTGGATGGAGAAGCATAGAGAAGGTCAGAAGGAGCTGCATTGTGTCTTTATGGACTTAGAGAAAGCATATGACAGGGTGCCTAGAGAGGAGTTATGGTATTGTATGAGGACGTTGGGAGTGGCAGAGAAGTATGTAAGAGTGGTATAGGATATGTATGAGGGTAGTGTGACAGTGGTGAGGTCTGCAGTATGAGTGACAGATGCATTTAAGGTGGTGGTGGGATAACATCAAGGATCAGCTCTGAGCCCTTTCTTTCTATAATGGTGATGAACAGGTTGACAGATGAGATCAGACAAGGGTCCCAGTGGACTTTGATGTTTGCCAATGGCATTGTGATCTGTAGTGAGAGTAGGGAACAGGTTGAGGAGACCCTGGACAGGTGAAGATATGCTTTAGAGAGGAGAGGAATGAAGGTCAGCAGGACTAAGACAGAATATATGAGCATGAATGTGAAAGAGGATACGTGAATGGTGAGGATGCAGAGAGTAGAGTTGGTGAAGGTGGATGAATTTAAATACGTGTGATAAACAGTTCAGAGTAATGGTGAATGTGGAAGAGAGGTGAAGAGAGTACAAGCAGGGTGGAGTGGGTGAGAAGAGTGTCAGGAGTGGTCTGTGACAGACGGGTACTAGCAAGAGTGAAAGGGAAGGTCTACAATAAGGTAGTGAGACTAGCTATGTTATATGGGTTGGAGATGTTGGCATTGACAAAAAGTCAGGAGTCAAAGCTGGAGGTGAGAGAGTTAAAGATGTTAAGATTTGCACTGGGTATGATGAGGATGGACAGGATTAAGAATCAGTAAATTAGATGGTCAGCTCAAGTGTGATGGTTTGGAGACAAAGCCAGAGAGGTGAGATTGCATTGGCTTGGACATGTGATGAGGAGGGATGCTGGGTATATTGGGAAAAGGATGCTAAGGATGGAGCTGCCAGTTAAGAGGAAGGCCTAAGATGAGGTTTATGGATGTGGTGAGAGATGACATGGAGGTGGTTGGTGTGACAGAGCAAGATGCAGAGGATAGGAAGAAATGGAAATAGATGATTCACTGCGGTGATCCCTCATGGGAACAGATGAAAGAAGTAGAAGAATAAAGTCATAACTTAATGTATAACTTAATAATAAAATAACGTGAATACAGACATTCCAGTCTTAACAGTCATGTATGAAATACCTGGGACATCATAGATTTTTATTAATGTGTCAGTGCATAGTTGAACTGGTAAAGCTAGTTAAAGCAAGTAAGCATGCAGTACTGTGCAGCATAGCTGCATACCATCATTTAATGTTGTGGTCTACCCAGATTAAGAGTCAATGCATTGTCTGAAATATGCTGTAGATTGCACTCAATAAATAAATATGGTAAACGTGTAAGTTAACAGACGTCCTAGACAGCTATTCATGTGTGTAAATGCAAGAAGGAGATGATGTCCTGATAATTAATTTTTTTCAAATAAAATGTTCAGTATTCCTGTAGTCACTTCTTGTGGGTTCTAATCTGACACCAGCCAACCGAGAAATGTAAAGTAGTTAATAATGTTTTACCATGTCATAAATAAATGCTGTGCAATACCCATATTGTGTCAATGTCATGTTCTGCTTATTTTGTCTGAAATATGCTGTAGGTTGCAGTCAGTAAATAAATAGGGTAAATGTGTAAATTAAAGAGCTCCTACACAGCTATGCATGTGTGTAAATGCAAGATTTGAAACATGAATCAATAAAGTGTAAAAGGAGATGGTGCTCAGCTAATTTATTTTATCAACTGAAATATTTAGTATTCCTGTAGTCACTGCTTGTGGTTTCTAATTCAACACCAGCCAAATGAAATATGTGCAGTAGGCAATACTGTTTTAGTATGTCAGAAATAAATGCTGTTGCAATACCCAGATTAAGAGACAATGTTGTGTTCTGTCCATTTTGTCTGATATATGCTGTAGGTTGCAGTCAATAAATGAATAGGGTAAATGTGTAAGGTAATGGAACTCCTACACAGCTATGCATGTGTATAAATGCAAGATTTGAAACAACATGAATCAATAAAATGTAAAAGGAGACAGTGCTCTGATAATTTTTATTTTCAGATTAAAGTGTTCAGTATTCCTGTAGTCACTGCTTGTGGGTTCTAATCTGATACCAGCCAAATGAGAAATGTCCAGCTGTCAAGTGTAATCAGTGTACATGAACATACCTCTCAACTGTCGTGATTTTTGAAGAATGTACTGAATATTGCCCCATATGTGTGATCCTCTGATTTGCAGATATATGACAGCACTCAAAATTCAATTTAATGGCAAATCTGTTATCAGAACACCTAGCTACTATTGTATGAGCACACTATGTAAGAATGTTCCATATCGTTGTACCTTTGCATCACCATTATGTATGGCTTGGCCCATAATGGCTTATGCTAAGAGGTTGAGAGGTATGTATGTGGAACATCATATATACAATAAAAGCAGTCAGTGTTCTCACAAGTGAAATCTAACATATCTAGAAGTATGTGGTTATAGTCTGTGTAGTTATATTATCTGTGAAGTTTCTAATGTTCTTCTTTTTTCCCTCAACCCACCCCTTCTCTTCTTTTATTTATTTAATCAATACATTTATTATTGTCATTTGATATTATCATATTATTTATTAAATCTTATTTTGGCCTTATGTATAATTTAATATTTCTTTGCTGTTAAAAAACTTACATTTCCATTATTTATTGTTGTGTTCCTCATTATATTATTTTCAATTTTTTTTCCATTACTCATTATTCTTTTCTCTTATGTTATTAGTTACATTTTGTTTGGGTTATGTTTATTTTTCCTTTATGTTTATATTTCATTTACCACAGTGCAACAAGGTAGGCCAGTTCCCGGTGATCTACCTACCTTGGCTCCCCTGGCTGAGGCACTGGGGCCCAGGACATCTGGGTCACAGCTTGGTGGCAACCCCTCTGCTGCCCCTGTACTACCTGCTCCATTGGGTAGTTCCATCCGACAGGGTGGAGGTGTGCCCCCCTTTGGGAGTGGAGGTAGAGGGGGTGCATTTGTCACCCAAGACCAACAGCCAGGCATGTTGCATAGGCTTGTGCCCCAAACTATTGGTGCATGCCTATGCCAGATGGAGAGCATGCTGTTCATCCTAGTGGGGCACTCTGGTCCCAGGCGCTGGCATCGACCATTGCCTCCACAGAAGCAGTGAAGGTGCAGTGCTGACAATCCCATGAGTGAGGACTTGGGTCACACTGCTACCATGTCTGACATCAATAGGACTGGGATTCCACAACACGCTCCCCAACCAAGGTGTTCAGCCCCCTCTTGTGTCACACACCAACCCTGTCTGCTATCTTGTCTGTCTGCAAAAGTTTCCTCACCTTTTCAACTTACCTTCCCCAACATTCAACTCTCTCCTTAAAAAAAAGAGCACCTGTCCCTCCCAAAAATCATCTCATGCATATATCTCTCTCCATTTTGCCCACATATCCACTGGTCACACTTAATTTGGTCCAACTGTCTTGACAATGCACTTATGTTGTCATCACCCCTCTCTCTGGGGGGGGGGTAGCAGTTCAAATTCAGCTAAAACACTTTTAAAGTACACAGTTGCTGCTGTTGAAGAAATGGATAGCTATGGTTATTTCCCATACTCTTCCTTCACATACCTACCTGCCTATCACTATGTTTTTCTCCCTGCTTGCACCTCCATTTCACCATTGTCCTACCTCCCCAAATTTTCTTTTCTTTAAAGAAATTTTATGGGATGCTGTGCTACATGCACCATTGCTAAGCTATGCTAAATGGTGGTATATTAATATATGTATTCAAAAGCATAATAATCATGTTCAAAAAGTACACTGCACCCTCTTTTGAGCCCAGTACCATTGTGCCTGAAGAACAAGTGCATCAACCCACCAAGCCACACGGCCAGATAATTAATACAGGTGTTTTAAGCAAAACATAGTAACTGTCATTTTCTCGTCATTAAGCATGTTTAAGTGATGCTGTGCATTGCACCACATCATGCAAATATGCTAAAAGACTAATGGAAAAATAGGAGTTTAACTGGGTCTCTGGTAGAGAAATAAATCACTATAAAGCCATACACATAATAATAGATGTAAGTGAGGTATGTAACAGCAGGTAAGTGTGCAATTATATCTACATGTTAAAATACACCTTCTATAACAATGGCTCAGTAGCTCAATCTGTTAAATGCTTTGAAAACAATAATTTTTGGCCCACATTATCCTGGGTTCAAATACAGATTGTGTCTAGCATTTAAAATGCATGTATATGTACATCACCATTATACATTCTGATATGTATGACTGTCTCATCACCTATTTATCTACCCAAAGCAATACAGATAGATTGTCTGCCTCTAAATAATGGAAGTCAAAGGCCTACAGATAGGACCACATTTTAACTATTCCTATTACAACACCAGAAAGTGCATATAATGTCAGGTCATGCATTAGTATGAATTCCCAGAGGATTTTGAAGTACTGTATATAATTCAAATGTGGCTAGTAATATCAGACTGCATCCCACAATGATTTGCTAGTGATATTACAGACAATCACAGCTGTACAAGTTACATACATATATGGAGGTCATGCTAGAAGCAAGGGTTGCCAACATACAAGTAACAGGGGACTACCATGACATAACATGTGACTAGGCAGTTGTCCAACTGGTTGATATAATGGTTAATGTACCCACTACCTTGTTCTTGGACACACCAAGCCTGTTGTCTTTTACTTTGTTAATGATAATACTTACCTTAAACACATACCCTAATTTCCAGTGGGATGGGTTCCCTCAATCTGGCTCTGGCTGTACACCAAGGCTGCCACAGGTCCCACAGTTAGTCTTAAGTGTTGTTGTCCTGCACATTCAGCAGTCTCTCTGCCTATGCCTATTGCCTGCAGCAGCAGCTTCAGCCTGTAGCACACACACATCTGTATGTAAAACATGGCTGCTAGAAACATTCTCTCTGTGCTGATGTAGTATCTTTACCCCAGTAATTTCCACCTCACCATATGAGAAAGGGGATGGAATTTACATTGAAGCCCTCTATCTTGTTGATTAGTTACATGGTATTGGCTGATTATACTGCAAATCACCTGTGTAGGCTTCGTGTAGCATTTCCGAACCACATATTGGTTCAGAGGCAGCCACCTGCTTATGAGAACCATCTTAAAAAGGCAAACTTCTAGCTAGGGGAACCATTGTGTATAAAAGTTAGTTTGTATGGTTATATATAAAACAGAATTCACCAACAACAAAAGTCCAACCAAAAAATGAAATATAGCCACAGACAGCTTTAATAACAACACAGCACAAATACCAAATATCCAGTAAGCGCTTTCGTCAGACAATTGACTTCTTCAGATTGAATAATGGTTAACCACAACTCATACAAAAACAAGATTACAATCAATCTATTAAGCAATCATACAATTAAATAATTAATCTTATTAAAATCTATTGACATAACCTTTTTCTTAAAAAACTCAATTCATATAAACATTTTAAAAGACTTAATTACTATATACAGTTATACAAATAAATATAAGTGTAATGACAGTTTAAAAACCATTTGTAAAGAAATTCTTTTGTATAAAAATCTGACTCAATGTTTTAGTTTTTTCTTTTTCAAACATATTTAAAATTATTTTTTCATTGAGATCAGGTGGGCAACTAGCATTACATTTCATAATCCAACAGTATTCTTTCCAATCTAGCTCTTCCTCTGCTACCAATTTATTTTCATAACTAAATACTCTGTTACTGAGAATTTAGGTAAACCTTCACATTTACTAATGCTAACATGCTTTCCCCATGCATTATTTGTGTCACACTTTTGAATGGCATACAAATGCTCTTTAATCCATTTATACAACTCTCTTTTAGTCCTACCTATGTAATATCATGGACATTGTGAACAAACAGATAAACTACAAACTTACAATTGCAAACATTCACATTCTCCATTTTCATTTTTATATTGTTAACAATTTCTGTTGAATCTCTATATATGTTTACAATACATGCACTTTAAACATTTTCATACTTTGCCTTACTTTTCTTTAAGATATTTAACTTTATCCTGAAAAATATTTTTAAAAATTTTACCCTTCTTATTAACAAAAATGGGAAAATTTCGTACTACCGTTCTTATTTCTGGAAAGCTACTTAAAATTTCCAGTTTTCTCCAACTAATTTCTTTATTTGCCCACCATCTATAGAGTAAGGAAC
The DNA here is from genome assembly GCF_019279795.1 of Protopterus annectens. Classification (NCBI taxonomy): domain Eukaryota; kingdom Metazoa; phylum Chordata; order Ceratodontiformes; family Protopteridae; genus Protopterus; species Protopterus annectens. The sequence goes on along the minus strand of NC_056747.1, from coordinate 1,061,515,660 downwards.
AACCATTCCTATGGCATAATCTATTTTGCCTATAGTTGTACCTCTAAAGCCTTCTTTATGCATAATTTTATTTTTATTTTTTATTCTGTTTATCTTACTTTCCTCCAGTTTACCATTAATTAATTCTTCAGGATAACCTCTAACTAAAAGTTTGTTACATAAAGCTTCACTATCTTTAACAAACAAATGATCACAAACAAGCCTGTTCTGCAAAGCTATGGAAAGGATCATAATGGAACTCATAAACAAAGACATAGGGGACTTTCAGACATTGGACCCGACCCAGTTTGGCTTTGTCAAGGGCAGATCATGCCTTTTGAACTTGGTCGACTTCTTCGAAACAGTCACCAAGGCCATTGATGAGGGAAAGGCAGTCCATACAGCCTACCTTGACCTTGCAAAAGCTTTCGACACAATACCCCACTCGGGTATTATAGAGAAACTTACCAGCTTAAATGTAAACCCATATGTCACAAGATGGGTTGCAAACTGGCTAAAGGACAGAACCCACAGGGTTAGAGTTGCTGGCGCCATGTCAGACTCCAAGCTGGTCACAAGTGGTGTCCCACAGGGCTCAGTCCTTGGCCCCCTGTTGTTTGGCATCTACTTCTCAGAAGTATAGGCAAACATTAGGAGGACTATGGCTGACAAAGTTTGCAGATGACTGCAAACTGGGCGCCATAGTGGAAAGTACATCGGACACAGATATCCTTCAGAGGGGTCTCACGGAAACTGATAACTGGTGCCAGAGCCATGGCCTGAAGTTAAATGCCAAAAAATGTATAGTCATACCCTTCGGGAAAAACAAGGTAACCCCAAGCTACCATATAGGTGGCAATCCATTAAGCACAGAAGAGGTTATCAGGGACCTGGGGACCCAGGTTGACAGTGGCCTTTCTTTTGACACTCACATTGCTAAAGTGGTTAGAAAGACCTTCTACATTGCCCACCTGATCATGAAGGGATTCACATCCAGATCAAGTGAGGTCATTGTTCCCCTGTACTCTTCACTTATCAGATCAATGATCGAGTACAATGCCCCATTCGGGATGTATCTCACCCGACACCTGCAGCAATTGGAGAGACCCCAAAAGTTCCTCACCAAAAGGATAAAGGGACTCCAAAATCTGTCATATGCTGCCAGACTGAAGAAACTCCAGCTCTATTCGGTCACATACCGCCTGCTCAGAGGTGTCCTGTGCCTGACATACAAGGCCATGTCCAACCCGGAATTAATGGACATGCTCCACCTCAAAAAATCCAAATCTACCAGATCCAGTAGAGCAAGCGACTTAAACCTTAGCACGGATATAAATAGGACATGCTGGAGGGATAGATTTGTCACCCAGAGACTCCCTATGCTGTGGAATAAAATCCCGGTCCATGTGAGGCAGAGCACCTCGCTGGCTCTGTTCAAGAGAAATCTTGACCGGTGGATGGGAGATCGTAGGTTTACCCCGGGAATCATCTCTGTGTCACTGCTGGACAGAGGCACAACAAACTAATGGGCACAGTATTTTTTAACATAAGGGGTGGCGTAAGCCACAATACTTTGGGCTAGGCTTATAAATGCCTTAGGGCAGATAGCCTAGTATAAACCTATGAACCTATGAACCTATCATTCAGGTCAGTAATTCTTTTTAACTGTCCCCTGACTATATTATGTTTCATATGCATGGCGTGCATACTACTATACTCAAAGAATGTATTGCTCTGTATATATTTCTTATAAATGTTGGTGCAAAGCCTATTCACTTTTTTGTATACATCTACATCCAAAAAACAAATATTTTTACTGTTGTAATTAGAAGTGAATTTTAAATACTCACCTGCTTCATTAATTTCATCAAAGATTTTAATTCATATTCACTTCCTCTCCAAATAAAAAAAAGATTGTCTATAAAACGACCATAATACACAATATTTTAAAAATGCTCATTGCCCATAATATATTGTTTCTCCCAAGCTTTCATAAGTACATTGGCATAGCTAGGGGCCATAGCGGCACCCATAGCCACTCCATTTTTTTGCTGATAAAAACAGTCATTAAACTCAAAGAAATTATAAGACAAAATAACATCTAAAATTTCTAGAAGTAAACTAACTTCTTCATTATTGTAAAATCTAGACTTTAATAATTCCTCTCTAGCATATTCTGCACCTATATCATTAGGTATAACTGTATATAACGATCTAACATCCATAGTCACCAAAATGTCATTTTGATGCATCTTTATAGCTTTGATTTTAGCAGAGAAGGCAAAAGTGTCTTTTATAAAAGATTCTCCAAGTTATACCACCTTTTTCAATTTTTGATCAACATATATAGCCATAGCTTCCATTTTGCTATCACCGCTAGCTACAGTTGGTCTAAGCAGTGTTTTTTTCTAAATGTTTATGTACCTTAAGTAAACCAAAGAATTTACTAATAGCAGGATTACTTATTTGAACAAAATCAGCTGTTGTACTAGGAATTCTTTTTTCATACATCCATTCTTCAATCAACATATCAATAAGCCTATAAGATTTTTTGATATAATCAAAAGTGACTTTTTTATATTACCTTTCATCTTGTAACATTTCAGTCATAGATTGGATATACATATATTTATTTAATACAACCAAAGAATTACCTTTGTCTGCTTTTAACAGAACAATACTATCATCATTTCATCATTTAGTTTGTATGGTTAACTTGGTGACACAATACTTATACAGCTGTATGTTTTGACAGAGGAGTATTGTACTCCATTAGGTATGTAATCATTTTGTTTCCAACATGATGTATATATTTGAATATACTTAGGGGGAATGGGGATTACATCAGTAAGCCTTTCTTAGAACTGTACTGATGACATACCATTGATCTCCAGCTGTGTTATACCTACAGAGGATGTAGAGTACAGCAAGGGTGTAATACTGTGTGTTAACTAGGTACACAGGTCTCCTGGATACTTCCTTTAATAGCAGCTGTAATAGTACACTGCTATTTGGGTGGCAGTGTTGTTTTTACATATTATATGGGGGGGGGGTTCCTGCTATGTGTCACACTACAATGGATTCCTGTGTTAGGTGTGTGATTATACATGAGTATCTGTCATGGCACAAACAGGAGTAGGTCACTATTGCTACTATCGTAATTGGTTCCACACCCTTTATATGTCTGGCACACTGTTGAATATGAGATGTGTAACCAAGCTGTGAATACTGATAGCCTTTCTTTATTGCTGTATCTCTATATACTGTACTCCCATGTATGTGATCCTGTCATGTGTTCTCATGTATTTGTATTGCAGGAGATATCATGCATGCACGACACTGAGCACCATTTACTGAGGCAGAAAATGACCTCATCATTGAGGCTTTGTGCCAACACTACCAAGTCCTGCTGTCCAGAGGGCAGGCAAATAGGCAAGAGCATGTAGACTTGTGGGAAAACTGGTGCATAACATTAATGCCGTGGGTCACCAGAATTGTACATACAAGCAGTTGTGACACTGTGCCACTGATATGACACACGCTGTATGCAGACGTGCAGTTGATGTGGTCAGGGATCGTCAAGTCACTGGTGGCAGGCCTGCAGCAGAACAACCTCTCTCAGCCACAGAAAAATTCCTGGCAAACCTTGCAACACAGGACTGGTCCCAGGCATCCATTAGCCAATATGTTGTGGACATGGGTACCACCCATTCCTCTCAAGAGGCGTGTCCAGGTATGCTTAGTTAGATCAGCATTGGAATACTGCTGCATTCAGCGTGTCAAGGTGCATATAGTTTTACATGTGTCAGGTGTTTTATTGTGGAGGGAAGGAGGTTAGCTACAGTTTTAATCTCATGCAGAAATTATGACCCACATACCTGTTAACATAGCAGCTACTGTAAATATGTGATATTTGGACATGTTACCCCTGTTATACTGTAACATGCGGTGCTGTTGCCATTAGCTCTCCCTCAATTTTTTTCATGAGCATCAGGGATTGGAAGAAGCTGTGCTCCTACTGCAGGTAAGCATAAAACTGTTTTGTCAGAGATGTAGATATAGTTCAAAGGATTTGCTAAAGTGTCATCCCAGGTTTGCTGGCTGGATTGATGTACTGTCTGCATGATTGCCAAATGAACAGATATTTTCTGAATATCCACAGTTTAGAGTCATACCTCTGCCTTGACTTGACAGTATTGTCAGCACATTACAGATTGCCATAACTGTCAACTGTGCAGAGTTTTGCAGAATGTCAACAGTGTACATAATTCATGTTTTGCTCTTAAGATTCTTGTTTAATGAAGAATTATTTCCAAATAATTACAGATTAGGGTTAGAAAATAATGTCCTCCTGTCCTACTATATGAGGTTGGGGTTTATACAACTCTGTAATAGTGACAGCTGTGTATACAGCTTATCAGAAGTGCAGCTGTACATAGCCAACCAGTTGGTATGGCTCCACACAAGCGGATTGATATGGGTGCTCATAGGAGGCCTCTTGTCCCTCCACCACCTGTCACAGGTGTCTCATCACATGCCACTTGGCATATATTTAGGGCTATCATGGTGGCACAAACACATTCAGAAAAAAATTCCCAATGAATGTTCAGTGTTACGGATGCAGCACAGTCTGACATCCATGACTGCCTCATTGCGTTGCTGATATCCTGGAATGGTTGACTGACACAATGGAAAGAGGTAGGTCTGAGAGACATCCCACACTATCTGTCTTGGAATGCACATTGTCTGTGAAGGACTGTCTCATTGCATTTCAGTGTTGGGCCGCGTGGGTGTAGGTCAACAACTACATCTGTAGAGAGTCAATGTGGCAGTACACAGTCACGCTCCCATAGTGGCAGTACATCCAGCACTCCAGAGGAGACTGAGACATAGCAGGCCATGGGCTCATGGTCCTGGCCATTCTCGTGCAGGACACGTTCTCAACAGACATCAGTCACCCTCAGGCAGTAGCACAGCATTTGACGTTGGGCACGGATGTTCCAGTGCAACTCCTGGCAGAGCCAGTTCTCATGTTTGGGGGCAGAGGTGATAAGCTTTCAGCTCTACCATGCACGGCTCACAGCTGTCGAACATACAGACACATAGGGCTAGCACTGAGCTTGACTGTTTTCATGCAGACACTCACACACTGCTGTTATATTTAGGGCACCTACATACACACATGCAACATTTCCATGGTCCATCTTGTCTGCTTCCCTTCCTGACCCACACACATGCTTGGAAACCTATTGGGTTAGTCTAGGCCTCCTGCACCCCCACACGACATCCTGTGCAAGTGATGATAACTGTGTCACAACTCTATCATCTTTCTCATGGATGAAGGGAAATAAAGCTATGTGTCTGATGCACAGGGTGACTATCTACATTAATATGAATTAGTTCCATCCATTGTTTCTGTAGACATGCTACTTGTACTGGTCATTTACACATATTGTACTTTGCCATTTATAATGTGTACTTCATAATTTGTGTACGTTATGATGGATGCAGTTGTAAGGGCTATGAAATCTGTCTCATGTAAATGTTTATGTTTTACTTTCAGGACTGTGTTGGAGACCCTGATGGGTACACATCTACAGTCAAGCCATCAACATCAGAGCACAGGATTGAATGTCAGCACAGGAGATAAATGTCATCTGAAAGATAATACTGTATAGGTTCATGGGTCCATAGGTTAATAGGTGTTTATTAGGCTAATGAACACAAGGGCTTTTTTAAGCCCAGCCATGCATCCCAAATCCCTGACAAGGTCTGATACCCTTGATAAGTGTAAGCAGGGTTTTGGGAAATCAAACACTTACAAGCAGGGGCCTGGGAGATGAACCATCTACAGTTTCCCTGTGCCTATTACAGACATAGGTCCCAAACCAGAGATGCTTATCATGTTCCCCATCCAATTGTGTAACTTGCACTTGATTTGCATTAGGGTGGAACTCTGCTTCACATGTTTGGGGAGCCTGTTCCATATAGGGTGTAGTCTCTGGGATATATCCATGTCTCTCCAGCATGTCCTCTTTATACCACAGGCAAGGTTTACATGTGTAGAATGGGTAATTCTGGTGCTAGTTGTCTCATGGATATGCAGGTGTTCTACTATGGGGTTTGACAATGCCTTGTATGGCAGGCATACATCTCCCTTCAAAAGGCTATAGGACACAGAATACAGGGACAGGGCCTTGAAGCAGTCTGCATAGGACATTTTATGTATATCCTGTATTGGCTTAGTGAGGAACCTATGTGGATGTTCCAATCATTGGATATGCCTGGCTAGGTATGTACCAAATGCAGCATTGCTCTCAATGGTAGGTTTGATGAATGCAGATTACACTGGAACAATGACTTCCCTGGACTTACATGCCAGACCTTTGTTAATAAGTGCTGCAACATAGAACAATTTCCCCAATACTGTAGACATGTTACAGTCTAAGGCTAGATCACTATCTATGTTTGCCCCTAAGTCCCTAACTACTGGGTCAACTGTTAGAGGTGTGCTGTCAATATGATAGTTACCAGGGGTGGATGATTTCCCAAAGCACATCATTGTGCATCTCTTGGTATTTATTGTTACTGCGTGGCTCTGACACCAATTGTATGTCTGTATCAGCCCCTCCTGGAGAACATTTGTGTCAATGTGGGACTTAATGACAGCTCCTAATTTGCAATGATCTGCAAATTTAGTCAACCATAGGCCACTGACAGTGGCATTGGCTTCAGACAGGTAAATGCCTAAGAGGAGTGCTCCGAGTAATGATTCTTGGAATCCACTTGTGACTGGCCTATTTGTGAAGGTGGACTGCCCTGTACTAACTTCCTGAGTCCTGTCTGTGAGTCACTTGGCTATCCACTGGCTGATATACAAGTTTGCACCTAACCTCTTGAGTTTATTAACAATGCCTGATGGACTTATAGTGTCACATGCCTTGTCAGGCCATGGTAGGCTGTGTGAACCATTTTTTCCCTTATCCATTGCTTTGGATACCTTCTCAAATAGGTCCACCAGGTTGGGCAGGCATGATCTGCCCTTAATGAAACCAAACTGGGTTTGGTCCAGTGTCTGTAGGTTTACTACAACTCTACTGATCATTTCCATGATAATTCTTTTCACGGCTTTACATATCTGACTAGTGAGACTTCTGAGTCTGTAGTCTCCAGGGTCTGTAGATGGCCCACATTTGTGCAGAGGGATGACTGTTGCTGTTCTCCATTCATGAGGTACGAAGCCTGCCTGTTTGGTGAATACAATGAAATATTAATTCCTGAGGCCATGAAAGGTCATGTTTCATACTATTTAGAAGGCATGCTTGTCCCATTGATGCATTGTACTTGTTCTTAGAGACAGCATTAAGGACCTGTTCCCTCATGATAGTAAGGCTGCTTAGATTTGATGGCATTTCCCGAGGGATGGTTGAGGGGGAGAGAGGTATAAAGTTTGGACTCAATTTATCAGCCAGGAGGTTGGTTTGCTCTTTCTTCTGCCTCATTATAGGTGGTTCCATTTACAATGCACACACTTGTGTCTCTCCTTCGATATTGCAGACATATCTAAAGAATGTTTTATGGTTGTCTTTGGCCTGGGAGCCCAAACTTACCTCAAATCTAGCTTTGGTAGACTTCATTTGCCCTCTGTTTTATTCACTTTGATGAGAGTGCTTTTATCCTGCTGTGTGCTGCACCTCCTGTGTTTTGCCATGAATTTCTTTCTTCTGTTATATAACCTATTGATTCTGTGATTCCACCAGTGTGGTTTGATTTTCAGTTAGTTCTGTACTTATCCCTGGTAGGTATGGCTGCATCTATGCAGTATTAGCATGCTCATACAGGGTTTGTGTGAACACTGCTGCATAAGCCACAGCATTCTCAGTGTTTATGGGGGCTTGAGATTTGGCCAGTTTATCACCTAATAGGAGGAGGTTAATGAGACCAGATGGCTTATTGGTTAAGGTCTTTGCCTCCTATGCACAAGGTACAAGGTTCGATCCTGACGTCTGACCAATGCCTGTTTGCAGCTTGCATGTTCTCCCTGTGTCTCCATGGGCTTTCTCCCATGTCCAAAAAACATGCTGAGTGTTTCCATCTCAATGTCACTAATGAATGGAGCTGTTTGCAGCAGCACAGACTCTACATGGTGCCCTATAGGGGGAAGAGTTGTACAGACCAACCGTTTTGTGCATCTACTGTGGTGGGCAGTATCCTCAAGATAGGAGAACACGGATCACAGACTGCATGCCATGGCAGGGCTAGCCACTTGACAGTGTAAACTATGGCTCTAGGTGATTTAGTCATGTTGACTAATGTTACCAAAAATGGGCATGGGTAGTTACTGGTGATAAGTGGTTGAGGACTCGGCCTAGTCTAACCCACACCAGGGACCCTTGCTAACGGTGGGAGGGATATATGTGCCCCTATTGGCCAGTGTGTGCCCGCCATAAAGCCCAGCAGCCCTGGACCAATAAGCTACTGGCCGGCTGGTGTCTAGTTGCCCAATCTGGGTTACCTGGGATAGCTCTGTTGAGTGAAAGCTGGACATAAAACCAACCAACCTGCCAAACATGAACTAAGAATTGCTATGCTTAATGTAGGTTCACTGACAGGATGCAGCTTGGAAGTGGATGGCATGATGATACGGAGGAGGCTAGACATCCTATGTATCCAGTGGCAGGGCAGTGCAGCAAAGCCATTTGGCCTGGGATCCAGACTCTACTACTGAGGTGGGGGACTGGCTAGAAATGGTTTTGGAATTGTGGTGTGAGAGAGGCTTCAGAAGCCATTGAGGATATCATCAAAATTAATGACAGACTCATGGCAATCCAACTCCAGTGTAATGATAAGGCAGTATTCATAATCTCAGCATATGCTCCACAGCAGGGTTGTGATAGTGAGGAAAAGAATGCATTCAGACAGCAGATGCAGGACCTACTAGATAAAGCAGGACAACATGAATTGGTGTTGATAATGGGTGACTTGAATGCACATATAGAGACAGACAGAACAGGATATGAGGACTGCCTGGGTCAACATGGGTGGGGTAGCAGGAATAAAGAAGGAGAAGCCATTCTAGACTTTTCTCTGGCAAATGGCTTGATAGTAGCTAACACATGATTCAGAAAGAGAGATGGTCACAAGATCCCATACAAGAGTAGCCAACATGCAACTCAGGTAGACTTCCTCCTAGTAAGGAAAAAGGACTGGGGTAAAATCCATGATTGCAAAGTCATCCCCAGTGAAACAGTCAGCCCACAGCATAAACCATTAGTTGCCGCAATCAGCTGCAAGCAGTGGTCAGAGAAGGCTCTAAGGTCAATAGAGACCAGGCTGAAGACCTGGACGTTTACTAGAGAGAAAGTACAGCAGTTCAAGAAATAACTCAGGGCTCTAGCACCCCAAGAAGAGGAGGATATAGGTGGAGTTGAAGAGGAGTGGCAGTGCTTAAAAACAGCATGTGTTAGGACTACAGAAAAGATATGAGCCAGGTATGGAAATAAAGTACATAAGGAAAGCTGGTGGTGGAATGCAAAAGTCCAGGGAGTCATCAAAAGAAAGAAGGAGTGCAGGAAGAAATGGGAGATAGAAAAGACTGACCAGGCTAGGAAGGACTACTGGTTGGCTAACAAAGAAGCTAAGAAAGAAGTTGCAATAACAAAGAATAAGGAATTGGAGACACTATACCATCTTCTGGAAAGTGACTCAGTAAGAGGCACAAAGAAACTATATCAGGCTGCAAGGCAAAGACAGAAAGATAAAGAAGATAGTCAGATACCCTTCATAAGGGATGCCAGCAACAAGCTGCTTACCAGTCCACCGGACATCAATGACAGATGGAAGGAGTATTTCCAGCAGCTTCTGAATGAAGAACACCCCACAGAAGCTGTACTGCCCCAGAAACGGCCTACAATTAGAGAAGAAGTGGAGCCCACCTTAGAAGTAAGAACAGCACTAAGGAAGATGAAGTCAGGAAAAGCAGCAGGCTCAGATGAGGTGACATCAGATATGATAAAGATGCTGGGTGAGATGGGGGGAGAAATGGCTCCTGAGGGTACTAATAGCAGTGCGGAGAGAAAGGCATATCCCAGATGACTGGAGAATAAGCATACTTGTGCCAGTGTACACAAACAAAGGGGACATCCAGAACTGTGGGCAGTACAGAGGGATCAAACTCCTACCACATTGCATGAAAGTACTGGAGAGAGTGATTGATAAAAGGATACGCAGAGCAGTAGAATGTAAGATGGGAGATGGACAGTTCGGATTCAGATCAGGATGCAGCACAATTGACCCAATGTTTGCATTGAGGCAGATACTTGAGAGGAAGCTAGAAATGAGGACAGATTCCAACTGGGCATTCCTAGACTTGGAGAAAGCATATGACAAGGTCCCAAGAAAGCTAATCTTGGCAATACTGCAGTGGTTAGAAGTCCTGGAAACATTGGTAGAATTAGTGCAGGCTATGTACAAGGACCCAGTGACTCAAATACGAACAGTGTTCGGCCTCACAGAGGGGATCCCAGTGGGAGTGGGTGTATATCAGGGTTCAGCTCTGAGCCCACTGCTGTTCATACTGGTGATGGACTACATTAGCAAACAGGTTGGAGGGGACAGATCAACAAAGCTGCTGTATGCAGATGATGTGGCAGTACAGGCAGACTCTGAGCTAGAACTTCAGCAAAGGATAGGAGAATGGAATGCAAATCTGAAGGCACATGAGATGAAACTAAGCACAGATAAGACTGTGGTAATAACAGCAAATTGGGGAAATCAGAAGAAGCTGAGTATAGAGATAGAAGGGAAGATAGTGGAACAGGTAAGCCACTTCAAGTATCTGGGAGGGGTGGTTGAGGAGAAGGGAAGTCTGAATGAACGGTCAAAGTTAGAATCAGAGAGGCTGCAGCCAACTGGCATAGAGTAGCAGGTGTAGTCTATGACAGAAGAATGCCAAAGAAGCTGAAAAGCAAGGTGTACAAGATAGTGGTGCGACCAGTACTACTGTATGGTACAGAAACCTGGGCAGTAAAGGCAGAACAGTTGAAAAAGCTAGAGGTGATGGAAATGAAGTGCCTGAGAAAGGTGGTAGGATGCACACTGCGGGACAGGCAAAGAAATGAGGACATAAGAGCAGAAGCCAAAGTAGATCCAATTGCAGAAAAGATCAAAGAGAACAGATTACAGTGGTTTGGGAACGTGTAGAAAAGCAAAAGACAATCTGGTGAGGAAGATTTGGGACAGACAGGAAGAAGGTAAGAGGAAGCAAGGATGTCCAGCAAAGAGGTGGATGGATTGTATGAAAGAAGATCTGCAACAATCAGGCATGAGTGTTGAAGAAGGCAGGAGTGTGGCACTGAATCGGGAGTGGTGGTGACAGTTAACATGATATCCCGACCCCGTTTAGAAAAAATGGAAAAAAGAGGGCTGATGATGATGAGGATGATGATAATGAGGGAGAGGTTAGCCTTAGAGTAGTTCCTCTGTCCCAGAGACTTCCCATACTCTGGAACTAATTACCTATTCATGTCAAGCAAAGCTCCTCATTGGCCCTCTTTAAGAAAAATCTTGACGACTGGATGGGAAATAGAAAATTCATCCTGGGGAATCACTTCTGCAGCACTGCTTGACAAGGGCACAGAAAAATTATTTTCTTGGGTGGCGAAAGCCAGGGAACCTTTTCGGCTAGGCATATATATGCTCCAGGGCTGATAGCCTAGTACTTACCTATGAACCTATGAATATTCCATGTCTAGCTGGGGGGGGACCATGTCTCATTTTTACTTCAAAGGAGACCAATTTGTTTTCGGTCCTTATCAGGGAAGACATTACAGTATGGGTTTGTGCATGGCTCAACCATATTGGTGAGGACCAGATCCAGTATGGCTGCATCCCTGCTTGGTGTATTGGTTATCTTGTCTAGGGAGTCTGTGTTTACAAAAGCCAGAAATTTCTGTGCCAGTATGTTTGTTGTCATATAGGATTCCCAGGTAAGAGTGGGAAAATGGAAGTCACTCATGAATATGGTATTGGGTTGGATGGTTAGTGTTTCTAATGAGTTTACATACATGGTATGTGTGTCCTGGATCAAAGAGGAGGGTCTATAGATTGCATGGAAGTAGAATTGGATTTTGCCTATTGTGAATTGAACATGGAGCAGCTCACATGCATTGCCCTGTTTGATCAGCCTTGAAGTATCTTTAGTTTAGATGTACATAGAGACACCTCCACCTTTAGCCCCTGCCTGTGCATTAGCTGATCTAAATGTGTGGAAGGCATATTAACCTTGTACTGTTGGTGTGCTCTTTGTGCCTTTAAGTCATGTGTCAGTGACTGCACAGATGTCTTTCAAGAGGTCAAATAAGTATGTCTAAGTGTAGTCTAGGGAGGTATGTCACAGGTCATGTACTCCCACATGGACTATGACTGAGTCATATAGGAAGTTACTAGGCTAATGGCCCTAGGGCCCATACAAGTCTAGCCAAGTTCTACACTTATTTCCATGATCAGCAACAACTGCCCTGGTCCAAAAGGAGCACAGGTGGAATGCCAAGTGTGAATTTATGGTTACACATCCAATCATCCACACTGCATTTGAAGAGAGCCAATGAAGTGATCTGTTTAACATGAAGTAGGAGTCCATTCCAAAGGTGTGGTAGCCTCTGGGAGACAAATCCGACCCTCTAGCATGCTCTAATACTGTCACATACCAGGTTAAGGTCTTTAGAATGAGAAACACATGTACCATTTGATTTGCGGATATGCAGCATTTCAAATAAAGTATGGTCAAAGATTGCCTTATGTGCAAGCCATAGATCACTTATGAGTAGTCTGTATGAAACAGAATGAAGTGACAGTGATCTCAAACAATCCACATAGGACAGATGCTGAAGAACTTGAATTGTGAGGAATCTTTGTGGTCTCTCCAATTGCTGCAGATGCTTGGAAATGTGCATACCAAAAGGGGCATTGTATTCCATTATTGCCCTGATGAGGGGAGAGTATAGAGAGGTTATAACTTCTTTCATTTTCTGGATGCAATGACCTTACCTATGAGATGAGCAATATAGAATGCCCTGCTTACCACCGTGGAGACATGCTGATCAAAGGTAAGGTTACTGTCAACCTGTGTGTTTTGTTATTGATGTAGTAGTTAGCAGGAATATTGTGCATACTGAAAGGGATGATAATACATTTTTGGCATTAAGGTTAAAGCCATGACTTTGGCATCAATCATTTGTATATGTAAGACCCTTTTGTAGGATGTTGACATTGTTTGGAGATTCTGTGACCAGTCCCAGTTTGCAGTCATCAGTAAACTTTGTCAGCCAAAGATCCTTTAGTTTTAGCTTGTACTTTGCAGAACTAGGTTCCAAACAGTAGAGGTGCCAGGACAGATCCCTGTGGAACATCACTGGTTACAGATGTGCTGTTGGAGGTGGATTCCCTTATTTTGACTATTTGGGTTCTATCAGTGAGACAGAGAGTGACCCATCTGACAATATAAGGGTTGATTCCTAGCTGGATGGGTTTGTCAATGATGCCTGAGCAGGGCATCCTTGTAGCTGGCAATGACTTGAATAGCTACCAACAGTTAATTGCACCTGAAGTATCTCCAAAACACAGCATCTATGGGACCCGATAACATCCCAGGCTGCATCCTACAAGGGTTCCAACATGAATTAGCCACAGCACTGGGTAGTCTTTTCAATCATAGTCTAAACACTGGCTTCATTACAGCCAAACAGAAAACAGCCACCGTTATTCCCTTGCTCAAAGGCAGTGTATCCACTGCCCCCTGGAACCATAGACCTATTATCCTGACTAGCCTTATCTGCAAGGCCATGAAGCAAATTATCATGGACCTTATCAACAAAGACAAAGGTAATCTCCAAAAACTTCATTGTACTCAGTATGGATTTGTCAAAGAGAGATCATGCCTGTTATACCTGGTGGACTTCTTTGAGACAGTCACAAAGGCCCTGGATGTGGCAAAATATGTGCATACAGCATACTTGGGCTTAGCTAAAGCATTTGACACTACCCCCCCCCCCCCACACACACACACACTCAGACATCATAGACAAACTCACACAAGTAGGCATCAACTGTTATATCATTAAATGGGTCACTAACTGGCTCACTGATATAACTCAAATGGTCAAAACAAGGGGATCCTCCTCCAACAGCAGACCTGTAACCAGTGGTATTCCACAGGGATCAGTCCTGGGACCTGTACTGTTTGGAATCTATTTCTCTGAAGTACAAGCAAAATCTAAAGGTCTGTGGCTGACAAGGTTTGCTGATGACTTAAAACTGCAAGTGGTCATAGAATCTCTAAATGATGTCAACATCCTGCAAGAGGGTCTTACAAATGAATAATCGGTGTGAAAGTCATGGCCTTAAATTTGAATGCAAAAAAAATGTATTAGCATTCCTTTTGGTAAAAGTGATGCCCCTGCTACCTACTACATCAATAGCAACACTTATGTATGCACTCAGTGGTGAGAGACCTGGGCACACAGGTTGACAGTTACTTTATCTTTGACCGCCATATCTCCACAGTGGTAAGAAGGGCATTTTATCTTGCTCATGTCATAGGTAAGGGCATTGTTTCCAGAAAAAAAGTAGTTATAACATCTCTCTACTCTTCTCTCATCAGGGTAATAATTGAGTACAATGCCCCTTTTGGTATGTACCTTTACAAGGACCTGCAGCAATTGGAGAGAACACAAAGGTTCCTCCCAAGGAAAAATCAAGGTCTTCAGCATCTGTCCGATGTGATTCATCTGAAGTGAATGTCATTTTATTCTGTTTCATGCAGGCTGCTCTGAGGTGATGTGTGCCTTGCATATGATGCAATTTCTGACCCTGTTTTATTGAAAATGCTGCATATCCTTAAGTCAAATGGTACACAGGTTACTCATTCTAAAGATCTTAACCTGGTATGTGACAAGGGCCAAAAAGTGCAAACCAATGCCAGTTTAGAAATAACATACACACACTTACACACACCGACCAAGTGGGCTGGAATGAGATTCAAACACTACCTATCTTATAGACTACAGATCTTAGTACTTAACACACACACCACAGCTCAAGTTTGCTTTGTTAATGACTACAGGTGAAGTAATCCTAGAGAACATAAACAAGCCCTATGTCAAACAGCTTGGGAGGCCTACAGAGTGACATTGCTTCTTACTGTCATCTGCAGCTAGTAGCCTAACAGTCAGAAAACTGTTTTGTAGCCTAGCTGTGTGACAACAGTACCCATATTGGGCATATGTGTCTGTTTGCATTTGGATGGGCAAGCCTATGGCAAAACTAAATTAGCCCTGTCAGTGAGTATGCACACAACATAATACATTACACAACTTGTTCAGTTGTTAATGTATGTATGGTGAAATCCAGTAGACACAGGGGGTTGTAGTGAATGTGGGTGTTGTTGCTGCCATAGATACAAACATATGGCTTCACAATATATGTATGTATACATATACTGTGCCATACATTTTCAAGGTTTCCACATGCTGTCATAGAGAGACATGGTATGACTCACCACTGTCCAGATCATTTCAGAAAGTACACAGGTTTGACTCATAGTTATGTGTGTTTTACACTAAATTGTTGTTTGCTGTCAAATGCGATATCATTTACACATGACATGAGAGAAGACTGCCAGAAATCTGAACTTCAGATGT
>NC_056747.1:1061347483-1061497483 GCF_019279795.1 Protopterus annectens | reverse complement strand
GCTTAGGGAGGTTACTTTAGTGGAGGCTTGGGGAGAAAAGCTAGACATTAAAGTTTAATTACAGAATACTTACAGTGGAGGCTCGGGGAGAAAGCTCCACAATACAGAGTTTTATTACATGATTAATAACAAAGGAAGTTAGGGATTGCAAGCAACAAGTAGCATTCAAAGGAGTGAGAAAAGAAATAAGCAGTTTAGCTTCAGGAAAGTGAAAACAGGCATATAGAATCGTGGCTAAATTTGCTGTTGTTTGCACAAATAATCATTAATTTAAAGTGAGGTTAGGGAGGTAAGAAGGTTAGCCTGGGGTAAAGGGAGGGGAGAGCTTGAGAGGAATGGGTGGAAGAGTACAGTTGCATTTCCTATTTAGATAGAGGTAAGAATGAAGTCGAATTTTGAAGTTATTAAGGTTGTCACAGGTCCTCAGTGTGGAGGGCAGAGCATTCCATTTTTTAGCTAGGGAATAAGATAGCAGAAGCAGCCCAGCAGGGCGCTTGGGTTTATGGATGATGATCAAGTTTTGGTGGGTCTTGGATATGGGGTGCAGAGTGCAGATGTGTGCTTAATATGTGAAATAAGTTAATACTGGTATAGCACACAGAGTCGCAGTGTGTAAAAAAATGCTTCTTACTACTTTGCATGTGAAATATTCGGATATCTTGAGATTAGAGCCCCGAACACCATCACATAACTACCTGTCGTATTCCTTTGAGCCACAGAAGCTGCTTGACAGAAAAGCGATTATTCATCACACCATCACCTGCATAAATATGTACGTTGCTATTCCTTAGTTACTTAACACATACATTGTAAGTTCAAATTGTGCATTACTGTCTTGATACTGTGAGGCATACTAACTGTGTGAACTGCTTATGTAGCATAGATTACTTAGTGTTATGGCTGTTACAAGAAGACACTGCTGTTTTGAGGGGTGGGAGAAGAAAAGTCCATGTTCTGCTAGGACGCATACTTGTCTGACTTTCATTTAACATTACTTTCTAACATCTCTCTCGAATGATGTACCTGAAATCTGTTGCTGTAGGACTACATGAATATTCCATGCATGAAGCCTACCAATTATAAATGGGGACATGTTAGTGGAATGGGTGGCTGTAGTCCCATATGGATGTCATTTCTGTCCAAATAGCCAAGTATGGTTACCTGCATAATGTACCTGGTTCATAACTACAATGACATATCCTAATAGTCCACTAGACTACTGTGTAAGTTATGGACTTACCTTGCAAATGCAGCAGTTGACACAACTCTACTTCAGGGCTGAATCTGTCTGATGCAAGCAGTACATGGCCAATGCATGGATAGGTACAGGATGTGTGGTTTGGCTGGCATCAATTTTAATATATGTATGTGAGTGGGAGTAAGGTATTAGTCCCCAGGTTGTCAATGAATGTGCTATGCATTGTCACTTAGCCAAAGCCAGGGCATAATGAGCATGCCTATGTCTGTCTATAGGGACATCAGCAGGGAGTTCCTGTGACTGTGCTGACCTAGGCACTGATGGGGGTCTGTGCTGTGTATCCCTTCCCTTTACTGACCCTGCTGCAGCTGGTTCCACAGGATCAGATTGTGTAGCATAGCACATACTGTGAATATCTGTGTGGATGTGCGTGGAATATACTGCAGAGCTCCACCAGATATATCAAGGCACTGGAACTGTGACTTCAGAAGCCCAGACACATGCTCTGTGATGTTCCTAGTTTGTGTGTGTGTCTCATTATAGCATTCTTCTGTGGGTGTGTGTCCATTTCTGGACAAGGTACCCCTTTTCAGTGGAGGCTTGGAGAGAAAAGCTCCAAGGTATCATATTTAATGCAATCAATATTTACAACAACATATTTTCTAATGTAGTTTCAGTGAATACATAGCATAATAGTGAGTATACGAAAATGTGTATTGATATTCAGAAGCATTAATTTGCAACCCTTGGGCTGAGATTTTACAGATAGAAGAGTGGTGTATAAGATAGGTAGGAGTAATTTAAGAAATACAATAGACTGAGGTAGTAGAAGGGATAATAGAGAAGTAGCATAGCTCTCAACCGCTTAGAGCAAGAAATCTGGACAAGGCCTAAAATAATGTGGGGACAAAGGCCCCAAAATAGAGACAGATTTTAAATATTGCTCTAATAAACTTAGAAAGTTGCGAGAACAACATTATTTGGGTTAGAATCAATTTTCTGAAGAATATTACATCTGAAACTCAAATGCATGTCATTACCTAGTGACTTCAAGCCTCGATTATTTGACAGAAAAGTAAAAATTTTATGAGGAACAGACCAAAAATATGAGGCAAAAATCTGGACAGTTGAGAGGTATGAGAAGTAGTTATGGAATAGTAATTTGGTTGTGCTAATTAGAAGCAGGTATAGTAGTTTAAGAAATACATAAAGTGAGGTATTAGAGGGGGATAACTGGTTACATGATTTAGTGCTTTAAAGGGAGGTATAAGAATGGTGATGAAGGGTGTTAGAGAGCTATGTCCCAGATTAGGAGTAAGGACAAACCCAAAAGGTAGAGAGGAAGTCTTTTAGTAATGGTTTGAAAAGCTGAAGGTGTGTGATTGACCTGACTGATCCAGGAAATGTATTCCAAGTTCTAGCTATGCTAGTAGATTAGAGATTGTATTTTATTTGCATTTTTAAAAATACAAAGCAAAATTGTCTAAAAGTGCTTGTCACTATAGAGGGTTTTCATTGAGATTACCCCATGCTTTCTGAGCTAAATTCAGAACATGTAACTAAGACTAAGAAGTAGAAAAAATATGTTTTTTCTGCAGAGATTTTTCTCAATCCATCTACCATGTTCAAACGTCTGATCACTTTATGACTTAATTCCAAAAGTACTTCAAAGCATAAGGATGATTATAGAGAATGGTTATGAGCGATAGACATGCAGTGCTAAAGCTTTAATTAGTTATTTAACCTAAAAGTTACAGTGTACAGCTTGAAATTTCAGCCAGATTTGCTAAGCAGCATGATACAAAGAAGATACAAAGTGTTAAAACATAATAGCCTGTAGTTTTAAACTTACATGATTTCCAAAACAGTCCCAGCATCTGCATAAAAGAGCAGGAAAAAAACCTCAGTGTACCTTATTGACATTAACAAAATAAATGAACTGTCAAATTTATTCAGAGAAAGTATCAACAAGGTTATGCTAAATATCAGCAAATTACAAAATGCAGCTATACTGTAGCTGAGCTGACATTTCCAAATGTAAACAATAAATTATATGGAAATTACCTGAGGTTGTTTACAGAGTTGGCAGTGTTTCCATTAAACCATAAGAAGACCCAGGAGTAATGCTGCACTTTGCAAACCAGTGAAAAAGTAGAACTTCTATAAAGTTCTGATTTTATCCATTCTAGAAGTTTTATGCATTGTGCTTATATTAAACAAATAAATAACAATGCTATACTAGCTGTGCACTGAGGGGTAAAACAAATAATAAGACTAGTAGGAAGTTCAAAGTACATCTAACAAATGAAAGTATCTCAGCATTTGCTAAAACTGTGCAACTTAAAATGATTAGAAGAACACTCCTAATATATTTTGCAAACATTACGAGCAATATCCCATGTGACTCTTATTCAATCTAGCAGTGTAATAGTGCTTTTAATGTTGTCTCTACTTTTTAAAATAAAATGCATACTAGTATTCGTTACAAAGAAGCAGCAGCTGGTTATACTTTCTTTGAGAATGAAATGTATATATAAAGCAAATAAACATACAAAAATATAAGCACATGCAAATGCCATCAGCCTAAGGAAAAATCTGGCCTAAGTGGTTGTTTACATTCTATTCCATTAAGTATGTTTCAATAAGCTACCAAAGGAGGTGGAAAACATTAACCCAAACTCCATCTCTGATGTTCTTTTTACAAGCAAGACCAATTCCAATAGAAACAGGAAAATATTTGTCATACATAATATTTCCCTAGATTCTCCTCAACTTTTGTAACAGAGGTGATGAACCTTGCTTCTCAATAGACTTAGGTATTTTTTGTCTAATTCTTAACAATGTTTACAACCTCTTGTCAGAGTCTTAGCAAAGTCCTCATTAGCTGTCTTATAGCATTTCAGCATTATTGTTTGGAAGAAATGAGTCACACAATAATTGCATATTGTAACTGTAATAACAACAAAATATCTAACAGAAATTCACATACAGGAAATAAAAGTAGGAAGTATTTTAAAGCAACTAAAAGAACATATAACAATGACTAACGAATGTGGAAAAAAGATGCACCCTAGCTGTCGGGGAGTAGCCATCTTCTTATTAACTTCATCTCTTTCTGCTCCCTGCATCCAGTCACATTACTTAGCTTGTAAATATTACACTTTACAAATTCATTAGTGCTAGTAACTTAACAAGGTCAGAATTCAAGCTATAGTCATTAAATTGTTGCGACCAATTAAAATGTTCTGTCTTAAAGACTGGTGAAAGTTTTAAGGAAAACGCTTTCCCATCAAGTTAAATATAGCATAAACTTTATCCATTACATAATGTAATTGAAAGACTTTATGAGAAATAAAAGCATAAAATGTGGTAAGGTTTTATGTGTGCAAAATGCATAAGCATTCTGTTCCTGCAAGAATTATATATGTATGCTACCTATCCTGTTTTCACCAAACCGAAGTAGGTCAACTGCATGCATTTTTACTCATAATTACACATTAAGAACTTTAGAAGAACTCATAAAAAAGGGCAAAATCGATACATTTATTAAGATACAGAAGATCCATGGGTGTTAGCTTCTAGGTAATGTCCTTAATATTTCAGACCCCTCAGATACGTTCTTGTCCAGTACAGTCAGTATAAAACCCACAATTAGTCACGTGCATTCCCTTAGCAGTGCATGCACAAAGTAATTAAGTGGCAGAACTGAGCACAGTACATATGTTATACCTTCTGTGAAGGCTTGATATCTAAACAATTACCATGGGACAGTAGTACTCTTTCCTTTAGTGTAACAGTAAAGGTTTACCAATTCAGAAGATGTTTTACAAAAGCAAACCTATGTTTTTTATTTTTATTTTTTACTTATATTATTGCTTTATGTAATTTCCTTTTTGTTCTGGAATATGAGCTTTTCCAGAGCATTCTTCCCTATCATCATGCAGCTTTTAACACACCAAAGTTTCTTAACATAAAGTAGACTCTGCCCTTTACTCCTCTGAATTTAACCTTCACTTTTACCTGTACATTCTAGTCACAATATTTACTCTACTAGTTTTTTCTTTTAATTGGTAAAAGGAACTTGTGTAATTTGTCAAGACAGGGATGATCAGTATACAACTTGTCATTCTCACCTCAATTGTTTTTTTGTTTCTTTGAAGTGGCCACATCGAGGATAACTAATGTTTCTCCGTTATTTAACAGCTTCATGAACGGTTATAAAAAAGGGGGTATGCCAGCTAGCAAGAGTGTGTAAAGTACCATGTCACGCATTTAAAACACTGATTTCTGTGTATTATTTTATGAAACAACATGTTTCTGAGCTGTGTTTTAAAAAAATATATTGAATTTTGATGCAATAAATTATACTGTATCCCTGCACAGAAAGCTGACTGTGTGTGTGTGTGTGTGTTTTGTATGTGTGTGTGTGTGTGTGTGTGTGTGTGTGTGTGTGTGTGTGTGTGTGTGTGTGTGTGTGTGTGTGTGTGTGTGTGTGTGTTTGTTTGTTTAGAGGTATGTATTATGCATTGACTATATATCTTGCCCCATTGCTCTCTCATTCTGTTGCTGCATTGTTTTATGATTAGGCTTTGCCAGGAGGTTGCCTCACAGTTTTTTCTTAACTATTGTGAATACACAAGTAATGGAGCATAGTTACAAAGCCTGTTCATGGTTGTAATTATTATATCTTGTGTGATATATTTTGAATCAAGATATACCTCAGGGTCAAGGTGTCCGCTGACTTCACCAAACTGTAGGTCACTTTAAACTTATGGAATTTGAACCCATTTCTATTTGCCAATAAGTAAACAAAATCAGGACCCCCATTTTACCTGCCTCAGTTCTCTTTTCAGTATATCTTCATTCACCTCATTGACCTACAATCCCACAAAAAATGTCTATCTCAGTTTGTGAAATTACCTCAGATATTGCCACAGTAATGTTTAACATAAAGTATAAGAAAAATCATATCAAAACTGGCAACATGCTTATGTCAGTAGACTTTGCTATGAAGTTTTTAAAGTGTTTACCTACACTGACCAATTTTAAGATCTGGACATAGGCTACACTAATATGCTCAAATTATGATACTCTGACTGTATACCATCTGGCTGGTAAGTTATCTACAACTGTTATGCAGTTTTCTCCTCTTCTGTATTAGACAAGGGAAAATTGTACTGTTTTCTTAGATGAAATTTCAAAGGCAAGCATATCTGAACATTGCGCTAGATGGTACAGAAGCTTTGAACATCTCTCTCGTGTTCTTCCATTCTATTCTGTATTTATCCGCCATTCATCCATTTTGTAGCACTGATGAAGGTTACAGTAGTAGTAAGCTAAGTGAGGTAGAATTGATTTCCTTCTCTCAGTAACAGTTTCTAGCTCATCTTGTAACATACCAAGGCATTCACAGATAATATAAGAGATGTAATCCCTCCAGCATGTTTAGAATCTGCCTTGAGGCCTCTCCCCAATAAACCATGTCTGGTACACCTTCTGCGGGAACTAATAAAATGAGTCTACCAGATACACTAACTGGGAACACTATGTACAAGTTTAGAACCAGTACTAGGCATTTCCAGTTTAGTTCATGGAATTTATGCAACATGTCTTCCCGTGATGAGTGAAACTATAGAAACGTGTGTCTGGGGACGGGGCAGATACAGAGGGAGGGAGGAAGAGACAAGACAGAGAAGGAGACAGGGACAGAGACAAAGACAGGGAGAGAAGTTAAACTTTTGTTTGCTTCTGTCCGGTGTCGCTTTACAAGGGAATCATGTCAAAAATCTGTCTGTTCAAAAATATCTCTGATATTGGATTAGAACAAGTCTGGACAAGTCTAACAGATAACACACAGGATTAAGACCATGAGCTGTTAGCAAACTACTCCATGTCATACAGAATTTGATTCCTTCAACTTTTTTGCCTGCTGTGTAAATTTGAGCAAGTCACTTAACCACACACTGCTTTTTGGCAATTAGGAATTTGATCAAGTGTATTGGAGCACAGAGCTTTCTATTACTTCCACTTCAAGATAGCCTGGTGATCCCCCATCAGGTAGGCATTTGTGTCTATTCCCCGTCGCTCCCTGACCATTCATAAGAAATGGTAGATTACCAGTTGAAACAAAAGCTTTAAGCACCTCCCTCATGTTCCCCCATTCTGCTGTTTCATCTGCTTATTCAAGCATCCATTTTGTAATGGCTGCATTGGTGGCAAGGTTAGCAGGGAGAACAAACTTCCCTAACCAGACTAACTAGGAATGGCTCGTGATACCGGCTACTGGGCTGCAACACCCCTCTCCACCACACTTT
Source organism: Protopterus annectens (assembly GCF_019279795.1). NCBI lineage: Eukaryota > Metazoa > Chordata > Ceratodontiformes > Protopteridae > Protopterus > Protopterus annectens. The sequence continues at coordinate 1,061,489,971 of NC_056747.1, read as the reverse complement.
ATTCAAGTATTTTGTCTTCCATTTTTGGTTTTCCTCATTTACATTTTAAAAGACAAAATACTAAACTGCATACTTAGCTACAAAATGTAATAATCTTTTTGACAAAATCAAGTTTAACTCCCCAGTCTGTGCCTACAAATGGTCTGCTGTGATCAGTGTACCACTGTGGTTCATAAACTAAATAAATAAATATGACTAAGTTACGCCTTCACATTTCCAATAAATATGCACATCTATCTGGAGTCATAAAGAGTCAGTATTTTGTTCATCCACCTGTGAACTTTCTCATGACGCTATGCAGTTCTGTTTGTATTGCATGCTTGTTGAGATATTTAAAGGCATGAAAGGTTGTTGTTGTTGTGTCTTTCAGATTTTCACGGTTAGGGGTCGCCACAGTGGAACTCCGGTCTGCTAATTATTGGCAGTAGATTTTTACATGCCGAGTTGTCAGCCCTGACGCACAACCTTCAACGAAGGTATGCCCATTCACGCATGTCTCCACACAGAAGATGCTCTAGCTGAGAATCAAATAGGACAATGTCTTACTGTGAGGCAACAACGTTACTGCAGCACCACCACTGCAGTTTTAAAAGCATGAAAGGTATGACCTATAAATAAATAGTATATGAACAGTGACTGATATCTATTTAGTAGGATTGGACAGAAGTCAAATACCAGTGTGCATATAAAGTGGAAGATACAATCTTTCAATAGCTGGTATGCAGCCTGGCTTTTGAATTATTAATGCAAATATGAACAGGCTGTATTAGATGCCTAGGGTGTAACTCCACAAAAAGTGGAGGCATTACTAGGCTGTAATGAGTTAAACTGAGATATTAAACTCTCCTGGTTTAGATGTTATCTGGGCTGAGACAGGCAATAGCCTGTCAGGTGAATTTCGCTTGCATGCTGGGCTTGTGTGCATATGTGATAATGTAAGCACAAATGGGAATTGTGGTTCACGGCAAGCGTGATCAGCATCAGTGTCCATATTTGGCTGAAGGGTGGCTAAGTTTTACCTCTTGTGAGAGCCAGACATGTATAATATACTTCTGTAAATTTGTTGGGCGGGTTGTTGTTGCTAGTCTGTTTGTTTTTTTTTTCAGCTTTACCCTTTTTGCCATACATTTCCAGTCTGATGTGTCTATCCAGGGCAAAACTTTATTTCAGGAGCCAGTGAGGTATACAATTTCGATGACTATCAGTAGCATGAGTGAATATCTCTGACAATCACTTTCAGCACTCATTGACTTTGCCCTTTTCCACCTGATGTTCGTTTTTGTGGAGTAAATATATATAAGTTAGAGGATGTGAAGGAGTCTGCCTGATACACATGAGGCTTTCCCCCTGCAGAAAATGTTTATCTGTGACCTGTCAATTGCTAACATTGTTTTTCAGTGGCATAGATTCACATTACTCACACATGCAGACATTACCAACTGTGATCAACATGTATTTGTTGCTTCTCATCTAAATTTCACTCAGAGCTATGCTTTTACAGACTTGGTTAATATGAACATAGTTAAAGAGGTTCGGTGATGAGTTTATGGCTTATGAATGGTCCAGGCAACTCCAGACAACTTGATTTATTTCTTCTGTTTTGGTTAGATAGGGATATTATTGAGGCTTCCACTGTCACTCGAGTTGGTTTATGCTTCCATATAGTATAATGTGGGGCAGTAATTAGTCAGTGAAATGATTTGGGAGGGATCCACTGTGCTTGTGCGGTTGTCTTGTCAAAATCCAGTCTAGTTGGTTTGCTTGTCTGCAACACAGCTCTTCTCTGATTGGAATTTTTAAAAACTGTGTGAGTCCTAAGGATATGACAAGTGAGATAAGCTAACTATTCTCTTGAGATCTTATATAGAATGTTGAAGGCTTCTAAGAGCAGAAGCTCTTTGTCATAAGTGTCTAGCTTGTTTTGGAATCTGGTAAACACATGCCCTATTTGGTTGCTTGGTGTTTCCTATGAAAACTGTTAGTAGCAGGGCTTCCCTCTCAGTAACCTCAGGTAGCTGTTTTAGATGAAAATTTGTCTTGGTGTTTGAGTGAGTCAGTATGAGTGTTCCAACTGATTATTAATTCTGAATAGCTGAAGGCTGTACAGTCTGGTGTGGAGAATTCCTGACCCTACATTCTAGCTAACACTCAGAAGCAGCTTGTTTGTGAGGTTTAGAAGTTGTGATCCATGCTTATATTTGAGGTGGTTTGCTGTGCAGGCTTCTGAAATTGGTATGAATTGTATTTAGTATTTTGGTGCTATTCATGATGGAAGGGAGTATCTTGATTATTCTTATGAGCCATAGTAATAGGTTCAAGGTACACATCAATAACACCAGAGCACAAAAATGCAGATTGGATGATTTATTTGGATAGATTCCTTTTTTAGCTGGTTAAGGTAAATGTCTGTAGTTACCTTCCCAACTGACAGCAATTCTTATTATTTTGCAATAGTAATAAATACTTAGTGTTGTCCTAGTAGGTATGCAGTGATTTTTTTTTTGACAAATAAGGAATATCGTGGCTTAATAAAGGACTGTTGATACTGCAATTCTATTTGTAGTGAAGCTGCGTGTGGTAGTCATTGCTGCAAGAAGGAGCTTGTTACAGTTGTAGCAGGCAGCTTGCTATAGTTACAGAAGTATAGACAATGACATTCATTTGCTCCTCAACTTTAGTTCAGGAGGCTGCCAGTAGATGAGCTAACAACAGTACTACACATGGACAGTAGTATCTTAGTTTGCACAAACATGTAGCTGTCTGTCACAGCTGACAATGCACTAGCAGCTCATGCCTTCGAGATGATCAGTTAGTGAGTGAAAATTATGGCAGCAGGTAGTGGCTAGGCCACTGAAATGTTTGTGTCCTATGAGTATATTTAATGCTTTCCCCTCTATGTTGGGTCAGGTATGCAACCTTCAACAAATATACTATGCAGACAGCAGACTAGATGAAAACAGTTGCAACCCCCCCCCATACACACACACACACACACACACACACACACACACACACACACACACACACACACACACACACACACACACACACACACACACACACACACACACACACACACACACACACACACACACACACACACACACACACACACAGACAGTATGGTCTCCAAGTATAAAGCTACTTAAAACAGAGCAATCATGCTAACTTCACTATAAATGCCTGCAAAGTTATACTATGCAGTGTGAAAAGACAGTGGTGGGAATTCAGTGAAGCTTACATGAATGTATTTATTTGGTATGTACATTCTCGAATGATGCATACACAAGCATGGACAAGTTTATATTCAGTAAGCATCATTTAATGGCACGCAAACACACCAAACAGGGAAAGTTCCGAGGAATGCAAATTACCTCACAAGCAGTTGAATCTTATGCAAATGACCCAGGTGCAGTGTTCCAACAAGCAGAAAGGCATCCATGTAGACTACATGTCAGTATCCGCAATGTAAGTGGAACTGTTCCACATACAGGAGTCTACACAAACAAAAGGGGATGCAAAAGTCCACAAATATGGACATAACTCCCCAGAAAATTTTAGATCACAGACATATATGTACAGAAGGTGCATTGTAGATGACTGAAAAGAGAAGGAAATATGTAAAATAAATAACATTTTTTTAATAATTTCAGCATGTTTGCACTATACGCCACAGTGCGTAAACATGATTAACAGAGAAAAAAAACATTTCTAATATGGTTTTCACAAATATACTGTAGGGCCTTGTGTCAGGTCCTTGCAACAGTACATATGTGCTGTCGCCAAGCTCACACAGCTATGAACCCTATAGTATCTAGGCTGACAGCACACATATGTATGCAAATGAGGTGGATTTCCTGAATTGCTGAAAGGATCAACCGTGTCCACATATCCCCTTCATGTAGGCCCCTACACAAAGTTGATATTCCCAGAGGATGTGGATGACATCGGGAGGGGTATGTCTCTTTATTTCTCATATTTTTTGTTCCCAACAATGTGTGTTTGCACTGCACGCCACATGGCTGAGCATGTTCATATGGACAGACTACCCATGTGATAGTGATAATGTAGGCAGCAATCAATTAAAACCAGATATCTTCAATAAATATTTCTGACTTTTGTATAAGCTGTGCTGCAAGCCATGGCACATTGCAGAGAGGTGCACACTAAAGTAGGGCATTTAAATTATGTTAATTATATCCTGGTCAGGTGAACTGCATCACAGTTAGCCAGACTTACATGGTAGACCTAAAGCAGAACTGTATAAAATATGCATACACCACACATTCTGATTTTCCCTCAATACTCTGGCCCATTGTTGAACAGACTTGGGAATTTTAACTAGGATAATGCAAGGGGCTGCTGCAGGTCTGCTACATCTGTATGTGCTAGATGCTGAAGTCATTGCTGCTGACAATAGGCCTAGGTCGAGAAAGAGAAGAGTGTTCAGGCCCAGGGTAACTTTCCAGGAGCTACATGAGCTGGAGATTGTAGAGTCCTACAGGGTGGACAGGGACATGTTACAAGAACTCAGTGAGCTCTGCCATCATTAACTTGAAGCCAGATCTAACAGAGGGGAACCCATCCCAGTGCCGACAAAGGTATGTGTAGCCTTTAGGATACTAGCTACAGGTACTTTTCAAAGACCAACTGGGGACATGATGGGGGTGTCACAGTTATCTGCATCCAGGATAATCCACCAATTCCTGGATGTTATGCTTCCACATGCCAGTGAGAACATACCTTTTCTCCTTACCCCTGAGGTGAGGGCCAGCAATATACAACACTTCTACCATGTAGCACACTACCATGAAGTACTGAGTGCCATAGCTTGCACACATGTACACATCAAGGCACCACCTGGTGAGCAGAGTACAATCTATGTTAACTGCAAGTGGTACCACTCCAAAAACTGCCAGGTCATGTGCAATGCCCAGGGGATTATCCTGAATGTGTGTGCTGGCAACCCTGGCAATTATCATGACTCCTGTATTTGGCACACATCACAGCTGTACCAGATATTTGTTAGGGGGGCATCCAACAGGGCCATTTATTGGGGGATGCTGGCTATGCGATGAGGACACTCATCAGAAGTGCACACACACCCATGGAAGAATGTCATAATGAGGCACACACACAAACTAGGAACATCATAGTGCATGTGTTTGGGCGTCTGAAGTCATGGTTCCTGTGCCTCAGTATATTTGGTGGAGCCCTGCAGTATATACTCCAGTCACATGTGCACAGATAGTCACAGTATGTGCTATGCTACACAATATGATCCTCCGGAAACAGCTGCAGCCGGATAAGCAAAGGGAAGGGATGCACAGCCCCCACCAATGCCAAGGTCGCTACAGCCACAATCACAGGAGGACTCAGAGGAGGAACTTCCTGTTGATGTCCCTTTAGGCAGATGTAGGTATGCTCAGTATGCCTTGGCTTTGGCTAAGAGGCAATGCATAGTGGGACAAACACCTTACTCCTACTCCCATACAGATATTGAAATTGATGCCAGGCAGCTCACACATCCCGTACCTATCCATGTATTCGCTGTGTACTATTTGCATCAGACAGAGTCAGCCCTGAGCTACAGTTGTGTTAACTGCTGCATTTGCAGGGCAAGTCATTAACCTATACAGTAGTCTACTGGATTGTTATGATATGTCAGTGCATGTATGGATCAGGTACATTATGCAAGTAACTATAGTGGGCTAGGTGGACAGAAATGACATCCACATGGGACTACAGATACCCATTTTAGTAACATGTTTCCATTTCCTTTCAGTAGGCCTCGTGCATGGAATATTCATGTAGTCTTACTGCAACAGATTACTGGTACATCATGGAAGGGAGATGTCAGACAATTGGGTTAAATGATAGTCAGACTGTCGTGTATCCCAGTAGAACATCTGATGTTGTTCCCCAACCCCAACACAGCAGTGTTACCTTGTAACTGCTTCAACAGTAACTCATCATTGGTATGTGAACATTTCACTCATTCTGAGGACAGTACTATAGAAAGTGATCATACATTGTTTGTATATCTTAGGTAAAGGAGAACTAACCAATGTACTTATTTATGTAGGTGCTTGTGTGATGTATGAACCCCTGTCTGTCAAGCAGCTTCTGTGGCTTAAAGGACTAAGACAGTCAGCTAGTGTGATGATACTCATGGCTTTTATCTAGAAGTATCCACTTGTTTTGGATGTGAGGTATCAATAATTTGTGTTCTACAGACTGCCAGTCTGTTTGCACTGTACTATTCTAACTGCTGTCACATATTAATTACATAAGACAACTTTAGAAAATCTTAGCCAATGTGAGTGAAGTGCAGCAGTGCAGTAACAGGGACAGATGTCATAGTGTATAATAAACAAAATCCCAGACTAGAATACAGCTAGGTGTGGGCTGAAGTCAGTTTATAACTAGCCAGAACACCCACAGGGCATGCTTACACACTTAGTTAAGCCGAGTGCAAATATGTTGCTCCTCGCACAATAACTTTTATAATATATATATATATATATATATATATATATATATATATATATATATATATATAGGTACATAATATATATATATATATATATATATATATATGTGTGTGTATATATATATATATATATATATATATATATATATATATACATACACATATGTATGTATATCTCAATTACTACCCATCTCTGCCTACATCTCTCTCTCTCTCTCTCTCTATATATATATATATATATATATATATATATATATACAGTATACTTAATATATCTATCTCTATATGTACACGTGATTAAAGCTGCACTATGACACATATATAATGTTGGTAAAAGAACAAAAAGTAAGGGTTCAGCAGTAGATAATGAACTTACTTACAGCCCCCTTTGCCTGCTAGAGTCACCTCACATGCACCAGAAAGTGAACAAGTTGTGTAATGTATAATGTTGTGTACTCACACATTGACAGGGCAAATTGTTTTTGGCCACAGGCTTGCCCATCCAAATGCAGACAGACACATATGGCCAAGATGGCTACTGTTGCCACATAGCTAGGATATAAAACAGTTGTCTGACTGCTAGGCTACTAGATGCAAATGACAGTAAGAAGCAATGTCACTTGACAGGCCAAACTCACTGTTCAACACAGGCCTTGTGCATGTCTTTTACAAGTAGTTTGCCTGCAGTCATTTATAAAGCAGACTTACAACGGGGCACGTGTGTTAAGCACTCTGATCTGTAGTGTGCAAGACCAGATAGACAGGGGTTCTAATCTCACTCCAGCCCACTTCCTGTGTGTGTGTATGAGTGTACATGTATTTCCCTACAAAATTAATGTGATTATCACACTGACTTAGAAAGAGACAGGGTTTTGCACTATTTTGGATGTAGCAGGTCATGCAGGCCTCAAAATTCCTGTCCTCCACAAGGCCTGTTTATTTTATCTAGCATAAGAGTACCTAAAGAACTGTTATTGTCAGATTTGTGGTGTGGTGTGTGCGTTATGTACTGTGATCTGTAGTCTGTAAGATTAGAGAAGTAGAGGTTCTATTCTCATTGTAGCCAACTTGGAGTGTGTGTGTGTTGTGCAGTGTCCTGTAAACATTAATTGATAGTGATACCATTTTCACTGCAGCCAAGTTGGTATGTGTGGATGTCAGTCAGAGCATTTTACATCAGCCTGTAAGATCATAGGATCATTGGACTTTACTAGGCTAATGGCCCTACAGCCCTTATAATCCTAGCATTGTTTTTACCCTTATATACATGATCAGCACCTATTGCCCTGCCCAAAGGGGACACAAGCAGAACTCCTGTGGTGAATATATGGTCACCTATCCAATTGTACAGACTGCATCTGAAGAGGGCCAATGAGGTGTGCTGTTTGACATTAAGTGAGAGTGTATTGCAAAGGTTTGTTAAACCCTGGTAGACATATTTCTCCCTCCAGCATGTTTCATTGATGTCACATACCAGGTTAAGGTCTTACAATGAGTAATATGTGTACCATTTGACTTACAGATATGCAGCATTACCAATAAATCAGGGTCACAGATTGCATTGTATGCAAGGCAGAGATCACCTCTGAGTAGTCTGTATGACACAGAATAAAGTTACAGTGATTTCAGACAATCCCCACAGGACAAATGCTGAAGACTTAAATTTCCTTTGTAAGGAACATTTCTGGTCTCAGAAATTGCCACAGGTGTTTGTAAACATTCATAACAAAATGGCCATGGCACTCACATATTGGCCTGATGAGGGAAGAGCGCATGGAGGCTATAACTACTTCATATTTGGGTGACAGTGCCCTCAGTTATGACATGAGCAAGATATAATGCCCTTCTTACCACTGCAGAGACACGGTGATCTATGGTATGGTAGGTGTAAACATGTGTGTCAGGTCTGTGTGCCCAGGTCTCTCACCCCTGCATATGCACTTGAGCAGTTGCTATTGATGTGCTACATAGCAAAGCATTGCTGGTACCAAAAGGAATGATGATACTAGTACATATATTTGCATCGAGTTTAATGCCATGATTGTGTCAACAATCATTTGGCCATGTATGACCCTCTTGTAGGATGTTGACATAATTTGGAGAGTCTATAACCACTCCAAGTTTGCAGGCATCAACAAACCTTGTTAGCCACAGACATTTCCTTTTTGTTTGTACATTGTGTGATACCCCACCACTGGCAACAGTAATCAAGGAACCTTAGTCCTCACCACTAGCACTAGTGGGAGACATAAAATGAGAGGATGACAAGTACACACGGAGTATTTCCAGATGCAGCTGTCTGCATCAAGTGCAATTTCCCTTAAGCAGACACAGAGATCACAGTTAGGTCAGGGCTGGTTTCTTCCTCTTTCCCCAGATCCACAGTAAGACTTCCCACTGGCACAGCTATAGAGTTGAGATCTCAGCTGAGTGGCCAAGCCAAAACCTCCAGCACCATCTTTGTCCAACAAGTGCTTCATGTCCCTGCCTAAGTATCTGAAACACACACACTTTGAGGTTTGATTTATACACAGACACACACCTGGGAAAGGCTGGCACAGGTTTACTAACTATATCCCCTTCTGTCCAGAAGATAAGGTAGTTTCACTGCCACCAGCCAGCTCCTTATCAGCTACTTTAAGGCCCTTAACTAAGGGTGTCCAATCTTACTTTGTAATGTTACTGTTCATACAAATGGTAGTTTGACCAAAAGCAAGGCTATTATCATTGGTCCACAGTGTCACCAAATAAATATGCAAGTACTCTCAGAACTTAAATATGTCTCACAAATATCAGTCACAATGATAGCTTTAAATGTATTTAATAATAAATAATAAATGAACAAGATAATACCCCATATATAATTACAGTAACATCAGAGTTCAGCATCACAGGAAATATTTAAAACAACATTGCATGACAGTCTCAAATAAATAAAGAAAAACATCTAAATTTAGCCTTACTGTATCTAAGAGAATTATATTTTTCCCCAGACTTACTTACTCAGAGCAAGCAAGGCAGATGTCATACATGGGTCTTCCAGATGATGTTATACGGTCAAAGACAAAATATAGAATATTCAGTCTATCTCAGAGAGTTCTTAAATTAATATCTCAAATATTACTGTTGAGATAGCTTGTGGAATTACATAATTTCTTGTCATCTGACTCTATCTCAGGTAAAACCTCCAGTAATGCAGCTGGTAGCATTTAGCATCTACCTGTGAAGATGCATACACAAGGGCTTTTCCTCAAATCTTGGTACTTGCTGGAAGTCATAAAACAATAAAACACTTGCAAAACAATGAAGAGGACCTCTAGTTCTAGACACTGTGTCTGTTACTGCACTGAAATTGAAAGATAACATCATTTATTACATGGCCATAAAGTAATTTAATTTCAGGTATTTTTCTGAAGTTAACCTCTGGTTTTGCAGTTTCCATTGTTAAAATATATACACCTAAACAGTTGCAATAGTGCCAGTACATTTCTGTTCTAATCCAGTAGGGCACACTGTCATTACATTTTAAGCTTAGTACTTTACAAACCCTTTTCAACACACATTTGTGTACCAGCAGTTTGATATACACGTAACATACAGTTCTAATACAATTGTGAAACAAGAATATGAATCATGTTGATATTCAGAAATGATACATAATTATTTGCAAAATTCCAGATAGCTGGGCTGGCCTTATCTCCTTTCATGACATTTCTCCCCTTCTCGAATACTCAAGCTAGTTTTTAAGTGATTCTTGAGAAACATTGCTTGAGAGAGGTGAGCCTATCTGGGAATACCTTACCCCATTCCCTGTCTTGAGATTCCAGCTGCCTTTGCATTGCTGCCCCCAGTACAGTGTTGCACTGTCTTATATGCCTGCAACCCTAGGTTACACCATAGTACTTTGGGATTTTGCTGGCTGGCTCCCTGTAGTCATAAACACCCCTAACACTCCTCCTGCCTTGTACTGCAAATATTTAGCACCAGGGCCTCCCTATAATGGTAAGGTTTCATCATGTTAACATGGTACAGTTTATCCCTCCTGCCTAGCAGTTCTACCATGTAGTTAACATCACTGACCTTCCTTACCACTTTGAAGGGTCTCTTCCAATCTGCCTACAGCTTGTTGTGCCTGAAAGGAATGAGAGCCATATCCTGCTGCCCTACAGCATACTCTCTAGCACAAGCATTCATGTCATACCAGACCTTTTTCTGCTGTTAGGCTTCTGCTAAGTTTTCCTGGGCCAAGCCCATGAGTTCCCTATGCCTTATCCAGAGATTTAGGAACATATGCCACAACAGACTCATTGTGGGATTCACAGTCACCCTCTCACCTATCACAAATCAAATCTAGAGGTCCTCTCACCCTATGCCCATACAGCAACTCAAAGGGTGAAAACCTGTGGATTCTTGGGGCACCTCCCTGTAAGCAAACAAAATATGGGGCAAATATTTGTCCCACTCCCTCTTAAACTGGTCTACAAATGCCCATAGTAGGGTCTTTAGTGTAGAATTTAACCTCTCAACCAGACCATTACTCTGGGGATGGAAGGGGGTGGTCTTTAGGTGCTTCACCCCACAGTGTTTCCACAGACAAGCCAGCAGGTCTGACATGAAATTGGCACCTCTGTCAATCAGTATTTCTTTTGGGAAACCTACCCTGCTGAAAATCTCTAACAAAGCATTTTCCACATTTTCTGCCTCAATGGAGGACAGGACCACCACTTCAGGGTATCTGGTAGCATAATGTACTAGGACTAGGATATACTTTTTCCCTGTCAAACTTGTGGAACTCAGAGGCCCCACAATATCCATAGCTACCCTCTGAAATGGCTCCTCAATCACAGGCAAAGGCATGAAAGCAGCCTTGACCTTGTCTCCTGCCTTGCCTACCTTTTGGCAATGCTCACAGGTCCTGCAGTACCCTGTTACATTTCTGAAAATCTCAGGCCAATAAAAGTTCTGCATAATATGTCTCTTTATACAGTTTATGCCCATATGACCTGCAAAGGGAATATCATGGGCTATGGCTAGAAGTGCCAGCTGGTATGCTCTGGGCACTACCAACTGCTATATTCTCTCACCCTCTAGCCCTCCATCAGGGGTCCACAGTTTGTGCAGTAACCCTTGCCCCAGTATCCAGATCCCCCTTCCCTTGAGAATCAGGTGCCTCCCTGGCTACCTCCCTCAGGCTTTGTAATGTTGGGTCTGAGAACTGAGCCAGTATCAACTCTCTCTTTGTAACCCTTCCCAGCTCCCCTTCCACAGGAAGTCTGGTATTATCTGAAAGCAGTGCCTCACTGTCAGCCTGGGTAGTGCTACTCACCTCTGCCATTGCAGCCACTCTCTCCAAAGGAACATCAGTACCCAGAAGCAGCTGTGGCTAACCTTCAGTCTCACTGCTTTGAAGTAGCTCTCTCTCTAGAGTAACCACCACACCAGTCCTGACTTCAAGTCTGTGGTCTGTCTGAACCCCCCCCCCCTCAGGCTACAAGACCCACATGCTTGCCTCCAAGCCTGACTGCATGTAACTGCATGCACAAAAGGTAATGTATTATCAAAATCATTCCCTATCAGGACATCTGCAGGGATATCCTCAAACACACCTACTTGCTTGTTTCCTTTACCACCCTCACAGTCAAGGTGAACCCTAGACAAAAAGGTATTTGGAATCGGGTCCATCCTAAAGCTCTGACTGGAGTAGACTGCCCAAGCAAGTAGTGCTCCTCTTTAACTATTGCACGCTTCACAATGGTTGGGTCAGAGGCTGTGTCTCTCTTAGCAGTGTCCTGTTTCTCATCAACTAAGATAGGATATAACCTCTTGTGGTAGTTTTGTACCTTTGTTGTCTCCAGACAACTTACTACTGGCATTCTGTCATTCCCACTTACTGGTTCTCTCACCTTTTGTTCCCCACCTTGCCTCTGTGGACATCTATATGCTACATGGCCCCACCAGTTGCATTTAAAACATCAAACCCTTAGTCCTGACCATGTACCTGAACTAGTGGCTTCCCCTGCTACTGGCAAACTCGGTTGGGTTGGTTTAAGCTGCCCACCATGGGTTCTCTTAGACCCATGTGCAGCACTAGGTATCCCTTTCCTGTGCAGTGATGCCCTGCTTGCTAGGTATAGGTCTCCCTTTTTCCCCCAACTCATTTGCAGTCCTGCATTCCCTATCTGCCAACTAGATTCTCTTGTCCTTCAAAAGAGGTAATTTGACATCCACATCTCCTTCTATGAAAATAAATGCTTAACCCAACAATATATTCACACATCATCTGCCTTGCGTCTGTGCTCACAAAACTTTTTTTCTATAAACTTCAGGTGTTAATTTAAAACAATCTAATAGACAAATTTTAACAGTATTATAATTTAAGCAATCAGTATCATACAATTTAGAAATAGCAGTTACAGCTTTACCATGGAGTAAGAGGGTCAGGAACTGTACCCAGAGCCCTTGGTCAACATTATACTGTTTACATACCCTTTCAAACATATGAATAAAATTATCACCATCTGTAAATTGTGGAGGAAATTTACTGACCTTTATTGCTTCTGGGGTTCCGGTGCTCCCTTCCCCATTACCTCCTTGAGCCTGGAGAAGTGTCAGCGTCTCCTTTTCATGTTGCCTTTGCCTCATCTTTTCCTCAGCTTCCAGATGTCTCACTCTTTCTCTGCTGATTCTATTTCCAAATGCTTGGCCTCCAGTTCAAGTCTCTTTAATTCCAGAGAGATTTTTAAATCCTTTGTGGAAAGGTTGAACTGTCCCTTTTGTGAGAGTTGTACATTCCCAAGGCCAGTCTGATTATTCTCCTGGTTTCTGGTCTGTGATGCAGTTGTGACCAAGGCTGCAATAATTTCTGCTTTAGTCAGGTTGGCCTGCACCAGGCCTTTAGATTGGCACATCTCAGCCAACTGGATCCTTGTCAGCTTGCCATACTCCTCTGCTGACATCCTTGCCTGGTCTCCCTGACTAATTAAGCTAACAAAAAAATAAAGAAAACGATTCTGATGTGAAACTCTGAATGTTCACTCTGTGGCTGACTGACAGTGGAAACACCTTCCTTAGTAACCACTGTTTACAGGCTACAAGAATTCAATATCCACATCACCGAATCCTAATATGCGGATATCCCACCACTGCCAACCAATATATGTGACGCCCCAACATTGGCAACAGTAATCAAGGAGCCTCAATCTTCACCACTAGCACCAGCGGGAGATGTACAGTGGGATGATGAGAAGTAAACACACAGTATTTCCAGATGCAGCTCTCTGCATCAAGTGCAATTTCCCTTAAGAGCACACAGAGACCACAGTCAGTCCAGGTCTGGTTTCTTCCTCTTTCTCCAGATCCTCAATAAGACTCCCAACTGGCACAGCTATATAGTTGAGGTCTCAGCTGAATGGCCAAGCCAAGTTCTCCATCACCCTCTCTGTCCAACCAGTGCTTCATGTCGCTGCCCAAGTAGCTGACACACACACACACACACACACACACACACACACACACACACACACACACACACACACACACACACACACACATACACACACACACACACACACACACACACACACACACCACACACTCTTTGACACACCTGGGAAAGATTGGTACAGGTTTACTAGCTATGCTTCCTTCTGTCAAGACTATAAGGTAGTTTTCACTGCCACCAGTCCTTATGAGCTACTTTAAGGTCCTTAACAAAGTGTGTCCAATCTTACTGTGTAATGTTACTGTTAATGCAAATAGTAGTTTGACCAAGAGGAAGGCTATTAGGAGTGGCCCACAGTGTCACCAAATAAATATGCAAGTACTCTCAGAACTTAAATATGTCTTACAAGTATCAGCCACAATGATAGGTTTAAATGTATTTTAATAATAAATAATAAAAGAGCAAAAAAATACTCAGTGTATAATCACAGTAACATCAGAGTTCAAAATCACAGGAAGTATTTAGAATAGCATTGCAGGACGGTCTCAAATAAATAAAGAAAGCATCTAAATTAAACTTTGCTATATTCCTGACTTTATCTAAGAGAATTATACTGCCCCCTAGACTTACTTACTTACTTAGATCAAGCAAGGCAGATGTGGTGAAGGGATCTTCCAGATTATGTTGTCAGGTCAAAGAAAAAATACAAAATAGTCAGTCTCTATCAGGGAGTTCTTAAATTAATATATCATAAATTACTGCTGGGACAGCATACAGAATGACATTATTTTTTGTCATCTGAATGTATCCCAGATAAAACTCCCACTGATGCAGCTGGTAGCATTTAGCATCTACCTATGAAAATACATGTACAAGGGCTTTTCCTCAAATCTTGGTACTCCCTGGAAGCCATAAAACACTTTCAAGACAATGCAGAAGACCTCTAGTTCTAAACATTGTGTATGTTACTGCACTGAAACTGAAAGATAACATCCTTTGATTATGTGGCCATAAAGTAATTTAATTTCAGCTATTTTTCTGAAGTTATCCTCTGGTGTCTCAGTTTCTATTGTTAAAATATACACATCTAAACAGTTACAATAGTGCCGGTACATTTCTGTTCTAATCCAGTAGGGTACACTGTAAATACATTTTTAAGATCAGTACTTTACAAACATTTTCAGCACACACTTCTGTACCAGCAGTTTGATATACACATAACATACAGTTCTAATACATTTGTCACACAAGCATGTGAATCATGTTGATATTCATAAATGACATATAATTATTTGCAAAATTCCAGATAGCTGGGCTGGCAGTATCTCCTTTCATGGCACATTGGATAAATGGATTCCAATCCTTAGAGGACCCAGGACTGAACCAAGAGGAACAACACTGGTTACAGCTTTGCTATTGAAGATGGATATCCCTATTCTGACTATATCAGTGCTATCAGTGAGACAGTTAGTGACTCCTCTAATGATATTACTGTTGATGAATAACTGGATGGGTTTGTTAATGATGCCTGAGTGGGGGGTAGTGTCAAATGACTTGGCTAAGTCCAGGTAGTTGTCCCCTCATCCAGGTCATTGGTGACTGCCTCATAGATGTGCAACAGGTCTAACAGCATGATCTCCCTATCACAGATCCAAACCGTGTAGGGTCAAGTGTTTTTAGATTGCCTATATCTTTGTTGATAAAGTCCATGATAAGTTGCCCAATGGCCTTACAGATATAGCTAGTCAGGCTAATAGGTCTATAGTTCCCATGGTCAGTGGAAGCACCACCTCTGTGCAAGGGGATAACAGTGGCCAATTTCCAGTCAGCTGGGATGCAGCCGGTGGTTACACTATGATTGCAAAGGATTTCCAATGGTGTTGGTAACCATGTTGGATAGCATGAAGGATGCAGCCTGGGGATGTTAGCAGGTGCAATAAATGCTGTGTTTGTCACCTTAGACAGGCCATTTACTACCTGCTCTTTAGAGATACAAGGTATGGGACAGGTTGTATGGATGTCATGGTGTACGTGTGATGGGGCAGGGGAGTGCAATTGTCACAGAACCTGTTGGCCAGCAGGTTAGCTATGTCTACAGGTTCATTATATGTGGTATGATTATGTATGAGTTTGGAAACAATGTGGGCCTTTTCTTTACATCACACATGTAACTACACAATGCCTTTTGGTTGTCCTTTGTGGAGAAGGCTAATTTTGCCCCATACTTTATTTTGCCCCATACTTGTTTTGCAGGACTTCACAACAACACTTATTTGCTTGTTTCAGCTGAAGAGGGAATGCCACCATTTTAGGGGGATTCCCTCCCTCTTAATGTGAGACACCAATGTCTACCTCTTATTGTAAAGCCTGATAATAGCAGGTGTCCACCAAGCAGGTTTGCTGTGCCATGAGCACTTTGTTTTGCCCTTGTCAGGTACAGGTGAGTCAATGCATTTGTGCAGGTGCTTGTATAAAGCATTGCTGTAAAGCTTGGCATAGTTGCCCATTCCATCTGAGGGGGGTGGTGCAGGCAAGCTATTTATACCATCCTATAGTAGGTTATAATCTACTTTGTTGAACTATATTACTCTATATGCTGCAAGGGGGGGTGTCAGGTATGATACTGTCTTTGAATGAGACCAGTTTGTGAGCCAATCTCTCCAGGTAATACCTCACGGTGGAAGATATACAGTGCTCATTCATATTGGTAAGCACCCAGTCCAGTATGTTGTATCCTCTTGTGTGGATGTCAACCCACTGGTCCAGGGCATTGTAGTTAAGGAAGTTGACTAACCTCTGGGCAAGTGAGTTTGAGCAGGAGTAATCTACCCAGTTGGTGGGTAGTTAAAATCAACCAGAACCATCTTATTTTTGATGTATTTTGATAGACTCAAGTAGATCTATTTAAGCACAGTGGGTGTCCTGATTCATGGAGTTGCTCCTGTAGCTGCCAATGGCTTGATTAGGTGCCCTACAATCAGTCAATGGCATCTGCAGTTTCTCTAGGGAATCATACTGTCTATCTAACCTGGTTGCGTATCTATCCTTAATAAATATGGATACACCACCTCCATTACTTTGCACGCTTTAAGTTTGAAGTGTTAATGTGTGGAAGGAGGTGTAGCCTGGTATGGCTCTGATGCTCTCCACAGCCTTAACCCAGGTGTCTGTGACTGCACAGATATCTGCATCTTACAAGGTGGGGATAGCTTCCACTGAGTGGAGTTTAGTGGTGAAATTCCTAGATTTTAGCAGCATAATCATGATGTTGTTTGTAGATGGGTTTCTCATTGGTAAGTTTTTCCTTGTGACACCACCTAAAAGGCACTCTATTGGGGGTGGCAACAGCCTTGGCCAGTTGCCAAAATCCCAGGGGTGCCAGATGCTGACCATCTCTGGCAAAGCATTGAGGTTTGTTAAGCAGGTAATCCCAGGCTGACAGGTACTGAATCCCCTAACACAGACATCACACACTGAGGCAGTTATTGACATCAGTCATTTTCTGTTTGCATGGAGCCATCATCTTAAGTGATGGTAAAATGGAGCTCAAGGCCAAGAGCATACCTGCCTGAGACACATAGTCTATCAGCCCAGTCATGTCTCTGCATACAGTCCAGAGAGGTATGTCTCAAGTTGTACACACCAACAGGAACTATGATGTAGTCACAATAGTGCCTTATGTTGGTAGACTTGAGTGCATGTGTGATGTGGTGTATCCTAGTACCGCACAGAAAGTTGAACATCACCTTTCCCTTATGTAGCCTAGTGAGAGGCACATCAGTGAGTCTCTTGATGTAATCACCTATGAGTAATAGGTTTGATTTTCTGTTTTGCCTTAGGTGTTTCTCTGGTGAGACAGTGGTGCATGAGCTATTATGTGTACTGTGCTCTGCAGAAGTATGATTATGTATAACAAGCTTGCATTTGGTGCATGAGCTATTATGTGCACTGTGCTCTACAGAGGTATGATTATGTGTAATAAGCTTGCATTTGGGCTTCTGGGGTGTCTGGTATTTACTTATGTGTCTGGTAAAGACCTCTGCACATGTAGGTATGTGTGATGTGGGTTTGGGTGGGGTAAGATGTGCTCCTTCTAGGCATTTACTTCTCTGCAGTCACGGCCACTGTCATTGGCCTCTGATTGACTAAATTTGTAGCAGATTGCAAATTAGGAGCTGTCAATGAATCCCACACTGGCTCAACAGTTATCCAGGATGAGCTGACACAGACATTCAGTTGTTGTCAGAGCCATGCCCTAACAGTAAATTCCAGGCAATGCACAATACTATCCCTTGGGAGGTCTTCCACCCTGGTAACTAACATATTGACGATACACCTGCAACAATTGACCTAGTAGTCAGAGACATACAGACACATAGATAGTGATCTACTTTCTGACTGTCATGAGTAGGTAATATTTGGGGATGCATTTTATGTTATGCAACCTATAAACAAAGATATGGCATGCAAATTCAAGATAGTCATTGCTCCATTGTATTCTGCATTCATTACACCTACAATTGAGTGCAATGCCACCTTTGGTATGTAACTAGCCAGGTATATCTGACAAATGTCACATCCACAGAGTTTCCACAATAAACTGATACACAGTGTATATAACATGTCTTATGCAGACCGCATCAGTCCCGTAACTATGTATTCTATCTCCGACATGCTTTGTTGGGGAGGTGTATGCCTGCCATGCAGGGAGGTGTCAGACCCCACTGTGACCTCCTGCATAACCAAGAAAGGACTAGCATAAGCATTACCTCTCCTACACACCTACACCTTGAATGTGGTATAAATAGGACATGCTGAATAGACAGGTATTTAGCCCAGACACTAAACTCAATATGTAATAGGCTCCCAATGCATGTGAAGCACAGTTCTACTCTATTGCAAAACATGTGCAAGTTACACAACAGGATGGGGAACACGACAATTACAACTGCTTTAGGACAAATGTCTCTAACGGACTCAGGGAAACTGTGGATGGTTCACCTTCCACACCCTGCCTTGTCCATGTGTCAGCTCCCAAAACCCTGCCCAAAACCTTGTCAGAGTTTAGAGATGCATGGCTCGAATGAAAGATGTCCTTGTTTTTGTTAGCCTATTATACACATGTGAGCCCACAGAGCCATGCAACTATACTGTTTTACCTTTCTGATGACATTTTTCTTCTGTTCTTCCATTCCATCCTGTGCTCTGACATTGATGGGTTTATTGTAGATGTGAACCCATAGGTGTGTCTGACACAGTCCTGAACATGAAATGTAAACAGTGCCATGAGACACATTTTATTGTGTGACTATATCACCATTACAACAGCATTCATCGTAATGTACACAACATAACGTGGTTTACACATTACAAATGGCAACGTTCAAACTGTGTGACTGACCAGTACAAGTAGCATGTAAAAGACAACAATGGATGACACAAATACATATTAATGTAGATAGTCACCCTGTGCATAAGACACATAGCTTCATTTCCCTGCATCAATGACAATGATGACAGAGATGTGCCACAGGTGTCATCACCTGCACAGGGTATTGTATGGGGGTGCAGGAGGCCTAGGCCGACCCAATATGTTGGCAAGAGTGTGTATGAGTAAGAAAGGGGATTAGACAAGATGGACCTTGTAATTGTGGCATGTATGTCTGTAGGTGACCTGAATGTGACAGTGGTGTGTAAGTGTCTGCGTGAACACATCCAAGCTCAGTGAAAGCCCTGTGTAACTGTATGTTGGACAGCTTTGAGCCATCCATGGTAAAGCTGGCAGTTCATCATATCTGCCCTTGAACATGAAAAAATGGCTCTACCAGGAGTGGCACTGGCACCTCCATGCCCAAGCTCAGACGCTGGGCTACTACTTGAGGGTGACTGCTGTGTGCTGGGACTGTGTCCTCCACGGGACCAGCCAGGACTATTGAGCCCATAGCATGCCATGTCTTGGTGTAGACAACACACTTTCCTCTGGAGAGCTGGGTGTACTGTCACTACAGGAGCGTGATTGTGTATGGCCATGAGGACTCTCAGCAGGTGTGGTAATTTCTCTTTGGCTGTCAGAGGTTGTTCTTTTGCAGGTGCACCACCAGAGACCTGACGATTCCTGGCCACATCTGCTGCCCTTCTATATACTGAGTAGATCAAGTCTGTAGC
Source organism: Protopterus annectens (assembly GCF_019279795.1). Taxonomy (NCBI): domain Eukaryota; kingdom Metazoa; phylum Chordata; order Ceratodontiformes; family Protopteridae; genus Protopterus; species Protopterus annectens. Next base: position 1,061,469,872 of record NC_056747.1, on the reverse strand, counting down.
ATGGCGTAGCACCTGCTCATATGTGTAATTCTGATGCCCCACAGCATTTATGTTATGGACCAGTTTATCCCACAAGGCTTGTCGCTCCTGCCCATTTGCCCTCCCTCTGGACAGCAGGATTTGGTAGTGTTGTCATAATGACTCAATTATAAGGGCATTTTATGCCTCAGTGAAAGGTGAGTGATGCCCATACCTCCCAACCATCCCAAATTACTCATTTTTTACCAAGTTTTGGGGTCCAAATGAGAAGGTGCCACAATTCCCGAGTGACACCCCATCATTTCCGATTTCTTTTCACTTTATTTTTACATTTCGCGCTGTTTTGTCTGACGTCATCCCGTACGCGATGACATCAGCGCCGTCGGTACTACCAGCCATTCAGAATTAAGCTCTGCATAAATTTCCGTCTTGGCTATTCAAATGCTGTAAGCGCCGGGCTACTGTTCAAATACTGGCTGGGCTGAAACTTCAAATGCTTCGGGAAATGTGTTCGAACAGACGTTAGAGCCTGTCAGTTTGAATTGTAAGGGACATTAGATGCGAGGCGAGTCTGTCAGTTTGGATTGTTAGGTAATGGGCGGAAAGTTGAAACTTCAAATGCTGCTGCTTTTTGTTCGAACAGACATTTTGTGGAATGAGAAGGTAACGGGGTGGAAACGTCAAATGCTGCTGCTTGCTTTCAAATGGAGTGTGTGTGTGTGTGTGTGTGTGTGTGTGTGTGTGTGTGTGTGTGTGTGTGTGTGTGTGTGTGTGTGTGTGTGTGTGTGTGTGTGTACTGGATGCTTTTAATTGTAAAAGTATTTATAAAAATTAAAGGTGTTCTATCAGCAAATTTACTATGGCAACTTGTTATTTGTACAACAGAATGGATGGTGGAGGGTAACTGCAGAGCGAATGGCATTGCTGAAAAACATCCGTACAATTTAAAATGCACATTACTAAGCACTTAAATTAAATGCTCTGTACAGCCATACCATACCTCACCTTGCTGTCATATTTAATGCATTTGGGTGAATAATTACATAAACATAATCTTCTAAGTGTTAGCTGAAGATTTGCTAAATGTAGAGACAATTCTTAGAGGGCTTGTTGAAGACAGACACGTGGCAATGTATTTTCCCAGAGAGTATATGAGAAGCAGAAGCATGAGATGGAGATAGATTTATGGCCTGCAAGGTCTTGGGAAAAGTTGCAGAGTGGAGGCCAGAGTTCACACTGAGTGTTTGGTGTAAGGCAGTCTGAAGGACTACCCTGTGACTGGAAGAATGGTCTGCATTTACTTAACATATTCAGAAGATGAAAAAAAAGAATGGTTGTTTAGAAGCTGTTAGGAGAAGCTACCTACATAGTTATAATAGTATTTGGAGTTGTTAGTATAAAGTTTTGAACTGTGTTCTTATCTGGAAGGTAAACTGGGTTACAGCAGTGATCTATATATACAGATTGTGTGAACTTGGAGTGACTTAATTCTCTCTCTTTAACCCTTATTTTCTTACCTTCTTAAGGCCAGAATCTGCCTTTGTTCCACTAAATTTCAGTAGAAACCTGTAGTGAGTTGCAGCATTTTATGCTATTATAGATATTAAAAATATATCTAAATCTATGCGTGTGTGAAAATATCCCCATTTTAATGCACCTGATGGCTGGAGATACTCGGGCTCAAACCCTGTACCCTGGGTATAGGGTAAAAAAAGCCAAATGTCCCTAGCCACCACCACTTGTGAATTTATTTTGTTCAGTTCCTCATAAACACTGTGTGGTTTTAGGATGTTTGTGACAAATCACTGAAGGCTGAATTTATTGAATAATGACAGGCATTTTCAGACTTCATATTCCTCAGAAAATAAATGGTAACAAAAACCTTTTATTCTAGCAATTTTCTAAGTTTATAAGATCAGTATTTGAAATGTGCACCTAATCTGGGGATGTATTTCCCCATTTTTGACTTTGTCCAGGTTTTGTGTGCTAAGAGTTTGAGCACTATTGTGAGAAGTTGGAACTGAATTCACTAAATGATAGCCATTTAAGTTTCAGTCTTCCTATGCTTTTGGAAACAAGCTGCTGATTTGGCATAGTGGTATGTTGTTCTGACGGCACTAAATGATAGCCATTTAAGTTTCAGTCTTCCTATGCTTTGGGGAAACAAGCTGCTGATTTGGCATAGTGGTATGTTGTTCTGATGGCAGTGCACAGAGTCCTGTGTTCAAGACTTGTCAATGAAATGCATGTTAGTAACATGACATTTTATTCTAGCAACTTTCCAAAATATTTAAAATGTGTCCCTGGTTTTTGGTGTTTTGTCCCCCCCCAAAAAAAACTTAAATTGAAAATGAGTGCAAGAAGCTGTGCAAGATGCCTATGCCTTACACTGCTGTCATTCTATTTTTATATGTATACTGTGTGTGTGTGCGTAAGTAGACTTTTATGATGGAAATGTTCTGAAATGGGCAGTTTTGTCATTACTGTTTCATGCATTTCGTTTCATTGCCTACTGTGCTCTAACAAGTGTGCTGCATTTTACAAGGAATATAATTTACTAAAGTCAGGAAGGTTTATCAAAGAACACATGTATGTTTCTTGTTTTGTGTGCAAGGGGCCAATGATTTGAAAACAACCCAAAGGTAATCTTTATCCACCACTGGCCAGATGTATTTTCTTTGGATGTGGTGTAGGTTTCAATGCAATTTTAATGAATGTGAGTTTCAAGGGCAGAGAAGGTTTAATGCCAAGTCTATTTTCATTGTGAGACCATATTGATTTGTTTAACAGATGTCTATTGGTGTTTGTACATTGCACTGTAAGGTGTAAAAATAAAATCCAAATAATCATTTTAGAAGTAAAGCAGTATGCACACATTAGTGTTTATGGTAAATGGGGCAAAGTAGCCAAGTAATGGGACATTGGAATGGCTGCAGGGGGACTCTGATCTGGTGCCATATTTTGGTTGTCTGTTCTTCAGTTTGCACAAAAGTTGGTATCCCAGAATTCCACTGGAGTGGGTGGGGTTACATAATAATCTATGCAAATTTTATATTAAACAGCGTACAGATTTGTACCTATTTTTCATGGGCCTTGTCCAGATTTTTGATGTTTCAAGGTTGAGAGGTATGGTGATGCCTAGCATGCATGTTATCACCTGCAATACAAAATAATGAGAACACATGTCAGGAGCACATAAGTGAGTGTATAGTATGTACAGATACAGCAGTTAAGGAAGGCTATCAGTATTCCCTGCTTGATTGCACATCTCATATGCAACAGTGGCAATCATGCAAAGAGTGTGGAAGAAACTAGGATAGTAGCAACAGTGATGTACACCTACTTGTGCTATGAGAGATACTCACATAGGATCACATACCCAACACAGAAATTCACTTGTAGTGTGGCCAATAGCAGGATCCCCCCCCCCATAACATACGTCTATAGTTCAATCGCAAAACATAGCTATATAGTATTGTAGCTGCCAACAAAGGCAGTTTGCAGGAGATCTGTGTCCCTAGTTAACAGACAGCATTTAACCTTTACTATAGTCTACATCCTGTGTAGGTGTTACACAGCTGCAAATCAATGGGATGTCACCAGTATAGTTCTAAGAAAGGCTTACTGATGTAATCCCCATTCCCCCTAAGTATGTTAAAACATATGCATCATGTTGAATGCTTACATACCTGAATGAGTACAATACTCCTCTTTTGAAAGATACAGATATGGATGTGTTGTGATAACATGTTCACCATAGAAAGTAACTCGCGTACACAATGGTTTCCATAGCTAGGAGTTTGCCTTTTTAAGATGGTTCTCGTTAGCAGATGATTGCTTCTGAACAAATCTGCGGTTGAGTAATGCTAATTGAAGCATACACAGCTGATTTGCAGTGTAATCAGGAAATCCCATGCAACTATTGAAGGAGATATAAGGCCTCAATGTAGAATGCATCCCCTTTCTCATATGATGGGTGGAAATACTGGGTAGAAATACTATGTCAGCACAGAGAGGATGTTGGTAGTAGATACTTATTACATACATGTGTGTGTTACAGGCTGCAGAACGTAGAGGACAACAACACTTATGAGTAACAGTGTGACCTGTGGCAACTCTAGTGTACAGCTAGCGCCTGATTGGGGGAACACATCCCACAGGTTATTGAGGTATGTGTTTAAGGTAAGTATGTAAGCCAAAGGTATCATTAACAGAGTAAAAAGGACATGTCTGTTGTATCCTTGAGCAATATAGGGGGTATATTTAACATTATGTCAATCATTTGGACAACTGCCAACCATGTGTTACGTTATGGTAGTCACCTGGAATGTGTGTTCTGGTAATCCGTGTTGCTAGCATGCCCCCATATGTGTATGTTAGTTGTGCACTGTGCTTATCTTTAATATCGGTAGCAAATGATTGTGTGCTGCAGTCTGATATTACTGGGCCTTCTTTGTATTACATATCTTAAAATCCTCTGTGAAGGCATAGTAATGCACAACCTGACACTCTATGCACCTTTTAGTGTTGCAATGGGAATATGTCAATTGTGTTCCTATCTGCAGGCCTTTGACTTCTATCATTGAACAGCAGACGTTTCATATGAAATGCATTGAGTGAATAAATAGTTGGTAACACAGTCATTCATTCCAGAATTCACAATGGTGGTTTACACATATGTGTATTTTTAATGCTACATACCACTGGATTAGAACCCAGGACCATGTACATCAAAAATTAATGTTTTCAAAGCATTTAACAGACTGAGCTACTGAGTCACTGTTATAGAAAGTGTATTCTTCAACATATAATTGCACACGTACAAGCTATTACATGCCTCATTTACATCCATTATTATGTACATGACTTTATAGAGATGTATTTTTCCACCAGAGTCCCAGTTAAACCCCTATTTTGCCATTAATGTTTTAGCAGGTGCATGTTTAAAATTTGCAGATAGAAGTGCACCTTTACCTGCTGTCAGAGACCTTACTTACATCCATTATTATGTGTCTGGCTTTCTAGTGATGTATTCCTGCACCAGACTTCAAGTTGCGCTCTCATTTTCTCCAATACTTTTTAAGCAAATTTATACAACATGGAGCTATGCGCAGCCCTGCTTAAACATGCTTAATGATGGTAACTTGGCAATTGGTATGTTTTGCTTAAAGCTCCTGTGTTAATTAACAGCTATGTGGCTTGGTGGGCTGATGAGATGGTCCTGGGTTTGAAATAGGGCACAGATGTACATTTTGAATGTGATTGTTATTATTTCACACACATATATTAATATAGCACCATTTAGCTGAGCTTAGCAAAAAATCTTTAAAGAAATGAAAAAATGGGGAAATATGACAGTGGTGCAATGAGGTGCAAGCAGGGGGAAAAATAGTGAAAGGCAGGTAGGTATGTGCAGAAAACGTGCAGGAAAGAACCATAGCTATCCATTTCTTATACAGTGACAACTGTGCACTTTAACAGATTTTTTTAGCCGAATTTAGACTGTCACCCTCAGAGAGAGAGGTAAGGACAACATAAGTGCATTATCAAGCCAATTGAACCAAAAGAAGTGTGTCCAGTGGACACGTGTGTGAAATGGAGAGCTATGTATGGGCCAATATTTTTTTTTGGACAGGTGCCCATTTTTTTAAGGTGACAGTGGAATGTTGGGGAAGGGACATACGTACATGTGGGAGAGGTAACTTGGGGAGGCTAGAAAGCTTTTGCAGACAGCCAAGACAGCAGATAGGCAGAACTAAAATTAAATATATCCAGTTTCTATTTTTAGATATCTAATGGATGTCTGCTGTAAGTGCAGCTAAGCATAGCTATGCAATGCACAGCTCCACACAAACAAGCAAGTGTATAAAACAAAACATTAATTAAAATTGAATACATCCAGTTTCTATTTTTAGATGTCTAGCAGATGTGTAGTGTATATGTGAGCAACGCTAGGCATAACTGTGCAATGCATCATGCAAACAAGCACATAAATGTAAAAAAAAAGCAAAATTAAAATTTTAATTTCATGCAATCCTATATGTTGTTCACATTTTGTCCAGGTTAATGGGCCAAAAGGTATTATGCTATGGTCACCAACTGTCCAGAAGTTCTCTGGACAGTCCAAAAGTATGGCACAGTGTCTACAGTGTTGCTTACACGGATTGAAAATCCATGTTACTTTGCTCTCCCTTGGTAGCATGCCATAATTAATATGTATGGAGCACTGCCAAGGAAGAACCGTAGCTGTGTACACAAGTACATTCCATGTAAGCTCTTCACAGAGCCTACATTAATTTCTTTGAATCCTGGGGACTAAAATGTAGTTTGATAGACTCACCTGCAATATTGTTTCAGTGAGGTGGAAAGTAATGTAAGGTACAACACCACCATTAAGCAGACACAATGGCATGAGCAAATCCCTACACAAATGAGCAACAACAGAACATTCAGAACCTGTACCAAAATATACATTGATGTGAAATAGTTAAAAATGCATTTGTTTATACAGTAGCTTTAACATGATATAGTGATATACCCAAATATGGCATTCTGAGTTTGTACTGGTACAAAGTCTTATGTATAATTAAAACTGTATTTGTTTTGGTAATTGCTTTAACTTGACATAATTATATACCTAGATTAGTTCATAGGATCATTGGTCATAGGAGATTACTAGCCTAATGGCTTAAGAGCCCTTGCAAGCTTAGCCATCATTGCAAAAATTTTACCCAATTTTCAATACCTAAGGGGCTATAGGATGGCTTAGGTTTTTGCCTATGCCTTGGAGTATTTTACAGACTGCCCATGTCCATAAGGAACATGGGCACCACCCCAAAAGTGAATTTATGATTCCCCATCCATTGATCCAAACTGTGTTTGAGGAGGGTCAGGGAAGGACTCTACTTTACTTGAATAGAAAGCCTGTTCTAGCGAAGGGGTACTCTCTGAGACATATACCTGTCTCTCCATCATGTTTTGTTCATGTCATAGGTCAGGTTTCGATCTTTAGACTGGGTGACCTTCATGCAATTTGCCTTGTGAATGTGTAACAGTTCCATCAGGGCTGGCTTTGTGAGTGACTTGTAAGTTAGGCATAGATTACCCCTTAATAGTTGTTAGGAAACAGTGTAAAGGGATAGGGTTTTTAGTCTATCCACAAAGAACATGTTTACACCTTGTGTTTTTCCTTTAGGGAACCACTGAGGCCACACCAGCTGTTGCAAGTGCCTGATCAAGTACATGTCAAAAGATGCATTGCACTTGATTATTGGTCTGATGAGGGTGGAGTAAATTGGGACTATAACTTCCTTAGATCTGGATGCCATGCCTTTACTTAGAAATTGTGCCACATAGAAAGACTTCCTCCATATGGTTGTCAAAGTTCAGGCTACTATCTATCTGTGTACTTAGATCTGTCACCTCTGAGTTCAGTCTTAGGGATGTGCTACTAATTTTGTAATTTGCTGGTGTATTTGACTTCCTAAAGGGTATGATTATGCATTTTTTGCATTTAGATTTTGGCCATGGCTCTGGCACCAATCATCTGTCTGAGTCAGACCCTTCTGAAGGATATTTACATTGTTGGGGATTCAGAGATTGCCCCAAACTTGCAGTCATCCATAAACTTAGTCTGCCACAGGTCTTCTACATTAGCCTTGACTTCAGAGAAGTATATTCCAAACAGTAGTGGTCCCAGCACTGAGCCCTGTGGCACACTACTAGTAAATGGTCTCTTGCTGGATCTGGATTCACCCACTCTAACATGTCTCCTGTCCATGAACCGTTTGGCTATCTTTCTGGTAGCATAGGGATTTAAACTCAGTTTAGTGAGTTTATCTATAATACCCAATTGGGGAACTGTGTTGACTGCCTTAGCTAGGTCGAGGTAGGAGGTATGCACTTTTTTGCCCTCATCAATGGCCCTAGTGACTTTCTCAAAGTAATCCACCAGACTGAACAGGCATGATCTACCCTTGTCAAAGCCAAACTGGGATAGGTCCAATGTTTGGAGGTTTCCTATATCATTATTTATCAGGCCCATGATTATTCTTTCTATAAACTTGCATATAAGACTAGTTAAACCTATGAGTCTTTTATTTTCCAGGTCTGTTGATGTCCCTCTTTATGCAGAGGGATGACTAGTAACAACATGACATTCAGGAACTGTAGCAGTACAGAAAGTCACATGTATATTTTTAAAAAATAAATTTGTATTTGTTTAAACAGTAGCTTTAACCTGATATAAATACATAGAGTAAAACACAGCAACAGAATAAGCACATTTAACAACAATGGCATTCCATATTTATATCTTGTTTATATTTTCATCAGTATATAAACACCTGAAAACAATGTCAGCTTCAGGTACTGTTTCAGCAGTGTGTTGGACAAGATTAATAAAATACAGCAGCTTCTAGAATAATGCAGAAAGCTGCCCTGTGTTTTCAAATAATGCAGTGTTTGTGAATGTTAATCAGTTTTCTTTCATTACATGCAGAACAATGATAAAATACAAAAAAAGAATAGCATGGCATAGCCATGAGGCCAGACCTCTTCCTTTCCCCTTCTCATAGTGATACCATCTAAACTATGTTTCAGTATTTCACATAATCAAAGCAAACAGCATCATTGGGTAGCTTTGTCTGTAACAGAACACTCATATTCATTTGGTTCACTGCACCAAGCCATACCTTCACTGAAATGCACCTGTAGCTTAGTAGGATGCAACAGACTAAACTGAATGTGCTTCATGGCACTTGTCATATTGGCAGGTGCTCTACATTGCTGAACCAATTGCTTGGAGTAATTGCTGTCAAAGTGAATACCATTCCCTTCAATCCAAGCTTCACCAGCAGATGAAGTATTTTGAATTACCTCTATCTTTTGATGATAGTTCAAGAAATGAATCATAATAGCACTGAGCCTGGCAATGGGTGCAGATGGCTTTGGCAATAGTCCACTGTGTGTCTTTTCAGTGATGCAGTTTTTAAGTTCAGAGCACAATAATATAATAGGCAGTCACTTTTTCAGACATGACATCATGGTCCTTCCACACCTGCAATTCTTGTATTATTCAGATGCACCCTATTTTCTTAGTCTTGTAGAAGTTTAAGTATTGAGCTATTTTGTTTTAAAAGGAATTCCATGTGGCACTTTGTTTCAGTTAAATGCCCATCAACATCTTACACTGAAATTTCTAAGGTGAAAGTTTTATCAGTACCATCCCCAGAGTTCATTTTCTGTTTTTTGAACTGTTGCTCAGCGGATGTCTAAAACATTGCTATTGCTTCTTTTAATTCCCCAGTTGCATCCGTTAATGCCTTGGTGTCTATTTCTAAAGCATTTTTGACTCCATAGAATGTGCTGCAAACATGTGACATTCAGAAGCCAGCGAGCTGCAGGATCTTTTATGCAAGTAAAGTATTGCCTTCAGGTGTGACCTGAAGAAAACATTGAATTTTCATAGTGTTTTGCTTAGAAATTGCAAGTTTTCTTATATTCTTTTGCCTTGACATCATTGGGGATCAAGTTTTGTATTGCTTAAAGCTATTTATATTTAGGGCACAATAAATATTTAATTTGTTCAGCTAAAGCACTGCTAAGGATTACGTGGAATATCTCTGCATTAGCAGATATTCAAAAGTCAATTTATACACTTTTCTAAAAAAAAAAAAATATGTGATATTTTGAGATAGCCCTAATCTGGCTGACTCACATATGGTTAGAAGCACTTTCATAATATTTCCAGTGACATACTTTTGTATGTAACTCCACCTTTACATTAAAGGTATGATGGAAGTGATTTCATGCAGAATGAAACTGAAAGTTCAGGGATAAGGATATGCACTCAGCAAAGAAGAAAAGAAAAGCAACCAATCAACCAACAAACAAACAAGAAAACAACCAACCAATATGAACAAATAAATAAGCTATATTGCACTATTTATACTCTTTCTTTCACCATGGTTAATAATAAATTAGAGAACAAACCAAAATACCAGTGGAAAGACTTCACGTCCAAATGAAGTACAGGTACACCAATGAAAAACAAGGACAAAGAGCTCAGCTAAAACATAATAACTTTAATAAAACAGCAAACAAAATACAGAGCAATAAATGTAAAGAACAGGCAAGCTCTTTCACGGCTAAAACAGCACTTCATCAGATCCTTAAAAACTTTCCCAGTGAAGTGTTTTAAAAAAAGAATCAACCAAATAGCAAGAAAAACTGTGTACACCTAAGAATAATTAAACCCTCATTAAAGTGTGCAACCAATGGTAATTTAGTAGAAACAGTGCACAGCCTATCAGCTTATCAATCATGAGGCATTCGAATAGGTCAGATATCCACCAATAGGCTAAAAAATAGAAATGTAATTAGCATAGAATGAAACACCAATAGCGATCAAGAAATGAATATTATAGCCAATGGTAATCAATAAAGTGGGATGTATAACTACATAACTAAACTACCTAACTCAATAAAAAACTTTGATTCAGCAGAAACTAAATAAACTGAATCTTATTGTATACACATACAATGCTATGAGCAATCAAGAAAAAAAACTTCATCCATATGAAAGAAACACTATAATACTACAATAAAGTAAACAGGCTCGGCATTTTTATTTTTTATTTATATATATATTTTGCTTTGACAGATCATGCTTTTTGTTGTTCATTTTTTGGTTTGTTTTATTAGTTTACTGGGCTATGCTTTATCATCTCAATGTGATAGGCTGCAGAGCCCTTTTACTTTATTGTAGCACCATTGGCCATACCTTGTGAGCCACTAGTAATTTTTACTATGTTTTACCTTGGATAGTTGATTTGCATATGTCTGACCAATCCTGATTTAGTCTGATAGATCAGTTGATTGGCTAGACAGCTTTTTTGCTGTGATATGCTTTGTTATTTACTATCGAGCTATTTTATGCTTATGCTGGCTATACTCGGTAGGGTTTTCTATTATTTGATCTGTGCCTAAGTATATATTTCTTCTCACAGATGAGGGTTTTTTTGCTTTTCACTTTTTGATTTTCCCATATCATTAGCTATGTGTGTACCATCAGATCCTTTTAGTCTAGTGAGTGTTTGAATAATTTCTAATGAGCTAATTAGTGTAGATGTGAGGTTACATGTTTTGTTTATTTGAACATTGTTGGGTATGTTGTGTACCTCTTAATTGCCATTGGATCTTTAGTTTATGCTAATTATTTTGTATTTTTCACCTTATTGGTGCATCTTTGACCTGTCTGAATGCAATATTATGTATGAGCTTATAGCATACACAGCAAGTCCACTAAGATACCATTGGTTACATACTTAAGAGAGTTTAATTGTTTCGGTATGTGTTTCTGTTATATGGATGAAGTTTTTTCTTGATTGTTCAAAGCGTTGTATGTGTATATGATAAGATTCAGTTTATTCAGTTTCTCTTGCATCAAAATGTTTTATTGAGTTAGGTAATTTAGTTATCTAGTTATGCATCCTGCTTTATTGACTACCATTGACTGTGTTCTGCATTTCTTGATTGCTATTGGCATTCCTGTCTATGCTAATTACTTTTCTATTTTTTAGCCTATAAGTGGATATCTGACCTATTTGAATGCCTCATGACTAATAAGCTGATAGGCTGTGCAGGTTTTTCTACTAAATTACCATTGGTTGTACACGTTAGTGAGTGCTTAATTATATTTAGGTGTACACATTTTTTCTTGCTATTTGATCGGTTCTTTGTTCTTTATTAAGCACTTCAAAGTTTTTAAGGGTCTGATGAAGCACTGTTATAGGTGTAAAAGTGCTCGTCCATTATTTACATTTATTGTTCTGTATTTGTTGTTTTATTAGTTATTACATTTTAGCTGAGCTCTGCATCCTTGTTTTTCGTCAATGCATAATAATAAACCCTTTGTAGCATTGGTATGAAAACCTCAACATATAAACTACTGTGATAATTCTGTAAAGGTAGATAACTCTGAATCACATTTCATCACCCATACATTTAATATCTTCAATAAATATTACAAATAGCACTTATGCAAATATTGCTTTACCCACACATGAGTTATACTAATTCAATAATTCTTACTTAGTTGTCACAATCTGAATAACTAGAAATATAATGCTTACGCTTGCACCAGCAATAGCAGCCATAAAATGAAATATGTTTGTTTGTCCCCCCTGCAACATTGCTCAGTAAAGTTACTCACTTTCAAACACTTATAACAGTAAAGCCATCATTAATTAGCTGTATGTAATGTAGCTGTGCCTCAGGGTGCATGCATTAGCAAAAATCTGTAAAATACTGCTGCCTTACTTAAGACAAACATACAGTACTGAAAGAAAGAAAGAAAGAAAGAAAGAAAGAAAGAAAGAAAGAAAGAAAGAAAGAAAGAAAGAAAGAGAGAAAAAGAAAGAAAGAAAGACATGGAATAATCTGATAGACTAAGGAAAATCTTATTTGTTTTGCTCTTGGGGAATGCACAAAAGGAAAGAAAAACAAAACAACAGGAAGCCATAATACAGATGTTACAATGTAATAGGCAAGCAAAATATTGCAGGTTATGCAATCCTGCTTTGCAGAAGGATGCAATCTCCCTAAGTGTAAAGCTCTGTTAGAAAAATATCTGCAAATGCATTGATGAAAGTCAAACTATCATAGCTTAAGCAAATATTGCATGCTAACCAGACCTCTCACCACTCTATCTTTAAACTTCAACAACTGTTAACATGTGATGCTCATCTTTATTTGAATTCAGTAATATCACTATGTAATCTTGACATATAGAACTGTTTGTCCACTCATTGTCAATGACAAAAGTCAATCTAGGATGATCATAAACTGACAGATATCATGATTTCCTTGTTATTCATTTCTTTATTTTTGCAAGGTATTTCAGTTGATATGAATCCTTAAATGTTCTGCAAATCGCTGCCTTTAGGCATTGTTATAACTGTCTACTCTATATTACTAAGAGGTTATTGAAATAATATTTTAATGTGTCATTGCATTGTTCATTTTGATTTTTATTTAAAGGTTCCACATTCCATAGAAACAAAAAATGTGTAGAATCCAACTGACTTCTCTGTACCTAAACATTTTGACTAGGCCATCATGTACCATGCTGATTTGCTTGTGTGAGGAAAATATGAAATCTAATAAACAACATTAGACTTCCAAGTTTAATGAAGTAGTCAGGTCAATAAAATAAAGACACAGTAATCTTGTATTGCATGCAGCACTATCAATAAGCTCCAAATGGGAATGGATAAACTTGTTAAGCTTTTCCTTAATACAAGACTTGAACTTAAAAACAGTTAGTGGTTTTCAACAAAAGCTTATTGATGATATTCAAGTGCTGTTAAGACTAGGGCTCACACACAATTAAAGAAAAAATGGGACTCACACTAGGAACTGAGAGTGGGGACTGAAGTCTGGCAAAAAAAATGGTAGGAGGTAAAACAGCTTTTAAAAGCTATTAGAAATTAACTTTGCCAAACTTATAACAAAAAGTATAACAGAATGGTGTCTAACAGCTTTTAAAGACATTATTTCCACACACGGGCACTTTGTTTCTGCCCGCTGTCTGTCTGACAGTGCTGAAGTGCTTTACTGCCTTTGGAAGCTGGTAAAACATTTATTTTATGTAGCTGTTAGTAGATGGAGCAGGTAAAACCAAATGTGCTGCAAAGAATTATGATCAGTTTTCTGACTATAACCCTCTATTATATGCTCTTGAGGTGAATTTCTTGGTATCCATGTCATGAACACATAATAACCTGGTTGTGATTGGAAACCATATCATAATCTTCTATAGTTTAAATTGTTATAATCAAGCTATGCAAAAAAATCATTAAAAAACAGTAATAGTAATAATAATAGATAAACCAGCATATGAAAAGCCATGGATGTTTGTTTGCATTTCATAAATCATGTGATTTTTTTTGAGTTGTTAAAGGAAATGAAATGTACGTTTCAGAATGGATGCCACAATCTCTGATGTCACACATTTCCCATTTCTTACCATTAGAACTTATTGCTAACTGCCTCCAATAGTTTTTTTACTGTTTCTTGTCAGATGGATTTGCATTCCAGCTGTATATTACATTGTCTGCTTTTAAACACTTCCATTCAGTGAAATAGTAATGTACCGTATCGGCTAATTTCTTTTCTAGGAACACATATGGATTTATTTCAAGTTCACCACCACAAATAGGAAAATATCAGGCTCAGTTAAATGAGGTTTGAGATACCTCTTTGACAAAGGCATTCAGTCTTACCTTTACCTGCCTTTGGCTAGTTTGTTCTAAAGTCTTTAACAGAATAGATACATTGTCTTCTTATGTTACAAACTGTTCCACAATTAAGGTGTAATGTACCTCCCCAAAATATTCATTGCAAAATAGGGATGCCTTGTATTACTCGTATACGTTTGCAGTTCAGTTATGTATAATTAGAACTTTTTTAACTTGATATTAGTTTATGTAATTTGTGAAACAAAATTCCACATAGTAACTAATTTATATAGTTAAAGCACATGCTTCAAAACTTTAGAGAGGACCTCTTTGGCAGAAAAAAACAAAAGAAAAAAAAACATGTATTTTATCTTATCTTAATGATCTAGGTTATAACAATGTCCCATTGGCTGCATACGAACTTATAACTATTTTTTTTTCTCCAATGCAAAATGAATAATGGAGATTGACTAAGCAATTTGATTTTATTTTTTGTCTTAGCTTTCTGTTTTACTTGATGCACAAAAGATGACCATGCCATACCTGCCATGAAAGGACATTGCATTAATTTGGCATTGCAGTACTTTGAATTTCAGCTTATTTTAAGAATTTTTGAACAAAAGGACAGAAAGTTTCTTCAGTGACACTATCAAGCTTTTACTCCTTGTCATGTTTTAAACACTGTGTAATCAACTCTTGGTTCCTTAGTTGCAAAAAAGTATGTAAAATAGATTTTATGAAAAGGTAAGAATTAGTCCCAGACATTCCCCATCCAATTTCTTTTTCTGTCATTGGTATCAGGCTCCTTTCCTCTGAAACTGCATAGTAAAAGAGCTGTAAAGTGCCAAAGGCACATTAGGTTTATGACCTAGTGGGAAAAAGGCAGCTGTAAAAGGCTGTACACATTAAAAGAGCTGTGAATTTCCAGTGACTCAGTAATTTTATGATCTAGTAAAATGGACAGATCAGAGAGCTCCAGTACTTTCCTTTGTGGACTATTTGAGCCTGTCACCATAAGCAGTGATAGGTAAGATGATACGAGCACCAGGAAAACTTATTTTAAAGAAAGTGTTTTGATATTTCATTCAAAATTAACATGTGGTAAACAAAGAAATCAAATATGCACAGAGGTATCTCAGATGGAAATAAACACATAACTCAACAGCTACAAAATCTTGAGTTATCTGTTTATTTCCATCTGTACATATTTGAATTCTTTGTCAAAAAACTGGTCATTCTGTATAAAAGGAAATACTCTCAGAGAAAAGTAAATGTGTTTCCTGCACAGTTGCCCTTTAATGGATTATGATGTAATAACCTGCATATATCAGTTTGACTCCCACAATATCCATTGTTATATACTGTGATTGTGAGCTAGTTAGCCTGTTATTACTAGGTTATTAAGGCTTACAACTAGTGTACCTTAGCTGGTTAAAAACAAAGGAAGTCCCCATGCTGACTGTGATGTCCCTTTTAATAATAAGATGGTGCACTGAAGCTGCCCAACAATTTGCTTTTACTATTATTACCCACACAAGCTCCATGTAGATGACTCAGTGAGAAGAATGCACTGGAGAGATATGCTGGTAAAGTAGAGACTTCTGTTACATCCATATACTATTTTGCATGGAAAACAACACAAAGGGCAAAAAGAAACACTTGAAGAATAGCGTTGAATATATTCAGTTGCCTTGTGCTTACTGCATTTATTGCTAAGACATAAAACAGACCAAAGCAACCCAATGTACTCAGAAATACTCAAAAACAAGTGTATGCCTCTGCTCTGCAAATCATTAATAAATAATTTCATATGATAAAATTATATATCATCAGTGCTACTCACTGCTTCATGGAATATTTATGTATCACTGATAAATGCAAAACCCACCCAATTAGTAAATTACAGTCAATTGCTCAATAAATAGTCATTCAAAATACATGCAGTGGTGTTTGGTGTTTAGTAGTGAAGTGGTTTAGGATGTGCTGGATATGATTTCATACTGGATTACCTTTTTTCTTCCTTATTCACAGAAAGACCATTGTGCTTGCCATTCACTTACTTAAACAACTTCAAAGAGGTAAAAGCCGTATGGCCCATTCATTCCACCCTAAGGTAAGGGTTTAGTGAGGAGAGTGACCATCATCCACCTCAGACAATTTACACATGCTCCTTGTAGTGTGTACTCTTAGCACATGCTCCTTGACCCTTCTCCTAGCAGGAGGTGAGAAGGGTCTACTTGATTATTTCTGTCTCCATCCTTGCCAGGTCCTTCAATATCTGAGCCACTAGTAAAACTCATATCATTTGGGTCTTGTCAGGAGGATACCTCTCAACCTCTTAGAGCAAGAAATCTGAACAAAACCATCAATAAAAGTGGGACAAAGGCACAAAAATAGGGACAATTTTTAAATATTGCTCTTACAAACTTAGAAAGTTGATACAATAACAGATTTTACATTAGTATGTAAAAACAATAGTAAGAGGTAACACCACGAAATGTAGCATGGATTTTCTGAGGAGTATGAAGCCTGAAACCTAAATGCCTGTCATTATTTTCTAACTTCAGTCTTTAATGATTTGCCACTAATTTGCCAGAAAACCACAATTTTAAGAAAAATATGAAAAATACGAGGAGAAAATCTGGGGTCTATATTATCTTGTCGAAATGGCATAACAGCAAATTCCATTTTGATGACAAATAAACAGCGAACTGCAAAAAACAGTGATAGCCCAGGTCACAGATTTTTTTCCTAGGGAAAAAAATCAGTAGCCCAGCAAGACATAACACACCAATTAAAACATTTCAAAGTAGGAGACTTCACCCCCCCAAAGTTGGGGGCTGTGCACCCCACACTCCCCTAAGTAAATATACCAACTCTGTGATCACATTACAGTGGGGTAAAGGGCAATGTCACAGCGACGGCCAAGAGATTTTTTTTCCCTAGGAAAAAAATCGCTAACCTGAGCTTTCGCTGTATTTCCAGTTTGCTGTTTATTTGTCATCGAAACAACATTCACTGTTATGTCATTTTGGCAAGATAATATAGACCTGAAAATCTGTACAGTTGAGAGTTATGGTCAGGAGGCCTGTTTGTCTCTATGCCAATTGAGTTGGCTGTACTGAGTCAGTACTTAGTGTAGTGCATACTGTTAAGGCTGGGCACCTGTGGAGAATCTGCTGTATAATACCATGGAAGGTTCTATATTCATCATCGTGGAGATGGGACATGAAAGGTAAGAGATAGAGAACTGTATTCTCAGATTACTGGTGTCAAAACAATGGGCAGGAGGATAGAAGGATTACTGCCTAATTTTTCCCTTATTTATTAAGACCTAGAGTTGCACAATTAAAGAAAAAAAGGAGAGAAAAAATGTGGCGTGGGCAAAGAAGAAATGCAGACAATAAATTTACACATAATGTTACACATAATTCCAGTCTTTATTAGCAGCACAATTTTACTTTTATTAAATAGTCATTCAGCTAAAACAAAATGGGAAATACTTATGCACATATGGGAACAGTCAGTGTATTGATATAAAGTCTAGGTGATTTTTACATTTGCAGCATACTGATGCTAATGTGATATGCTGGTTTAACATAAGAAATGATACTACATTTGAAATTTCAGCCTGTTATGGATTTTGTGTCAGTACTTTACTATGAGCACTCAATCCTTCTGTTAGCTTTATGTATAAATACTCTTACAGTTATTGTAATGAAATCTATGAAAGAGGAACAACAGCATTTATTACTTGATGTTTCTTTTGGTTAATGGCTGGGTTTTTATTCATATGTATTAGTGCCAGAAACACAAAAAAAAACACCTACCAAGATATAAAACCAATAAACAAAATGGCTTGGTAATGTAGCCAGCCCAGGAACAATGCCAGCCACACAGGGGGGAAAAGAAAAATATTCATCAGATGAAGTCCCATAAAATTAAGAAATGAAAGCACTTTACTTTTAACCTTTTTGGTGATTGAATATTTTTCTTTTTCACCCCTGTGTGAATGGTGTTGTTCCTGGGCTGGCTACATTACCAGTTCATTTTGTTTATGTGTATCAGTGCCCTTAGTCGATCATGCCAGTCTCTTGTTTTGCTGGCTGGAATTATAGGCTATCTCCTCTTCAGCTGTATACAGAACACATAGTAGCATGGTTGTTTACCTGACTTTTTTCCTTAATATTTTCAACATGACTACTAGTGCTATTGTGCAAGGCATTGCCATTACTGTTGTACTTGCTTAGTTTATATTCTTTTGTCTTTAAGCATTTATTTATTTATGAATCAATAAAGCACATATTGCCATACAGGCATTACACCTAATCCATCTGTGTTAATATTTCCTTTAATGCAAGTTGAAATAGTAGGAATTGCATCTTCCTTCAATTTGTAACCCTTTTATATGTGCACAGCTTCTCTGTTTGGGGGAGGATATTGTCTGGAAGCCTACCATATACTTTGACAGTAGTTCACTTTGAACTATTATGGTTTGCATAAAGTTGCAGTTTTAAGTAATACATTGTGAATTTTCTTTAGGCAAAGGTAGATGCTGTGCTCACATAAAAATATAACAATTAAGAGAAAGTTTTAGCCACTATATCTCAACTTTCATTACAGAAAACATATTTACTGTTGTACATGGTTGCAGTGCATATACTTCATGATAATAATATGTGCTTTAATAATTTTCAGCTTACAAAAGTGTAAGCACATATGTGGATTCAATAGGAATGTATATAGAAGTAATACAGCCAGTCATGTCTCTCTAATCTATGTGCAGACCATTCACCTAATGGTTTAACCACAAACCCTCCCCCAAGTGTCACACATGCCATGGTATGGTGCCTGACTGAGTTCAGCCATGTTGTATGTGCAGTTAGTATTGTGGAAGAAATGACTGTGTTATACAATTAACATACTGATAAATAGTTTCTGGCCTACACAAACAAAATCATATCTTTATAAAAATGATCTGCATGTAGTAATATCTACTGTGCATGAAATTATGAGGCAATTCAAATATGTTTTCTTTATGTGTAAATACATACATTTATATACATGAAAATATAATTTTACGTGAACTCATACAAATGTTCACCTGTGTTCTATGGATATATATATATATATATATATATATATATATATATATATATATATATATATATATATATATATATATATATATATATATATATATATATATATATATATATATATATACTTGCTTACATATATTTCTGTGCCAGTCAATATATATTTGTATTTATATGCAAAATTATGTTGTCACATAAACATTTCATATTTATATATGGATGAGGTTCTGTTTACAGATATGTTTATGGTTTCTTAAACATTATATTTACAAATGGATACATATTTACAGTTACACATATTTTTCTAACAAGTACCTTAATTTATGCAACAATTTATAGTTTGTTTAAACCTATGCTTGATATGACTAAAAAAATAAAAACCTTACTGTAGAACTCTGGCCTTCTCATCATTACCTGATCTACCCTTTAGCCAGTGAGGGTTAGCAGGTGCTCATTCAACTCCTGCAGATGTAAGTTTTCTTCCAGTCCAAACTGTGAACACAAGATTCAATTTTATTGAGGTACAAATCCTTAAGAAAGTAGAGCATCATTTTAGTTTTCTTGTCAAACCACCTCAGTGCATGGCTTTTTGCCTTTAGAGGTGCTGCTGTCATTAAAAGTGCCAGTACCAGAATGAAGACAGTATGAGAAGGGCTGTGGTTCACAGGTTTAGAACTACTCCCTGTAGGGTGTGACATTACCTAAACCAAACCCTGTTAACCAGCAGAGGCATTAGCCCTAGTACTGTTATTGGCAAGTTTGGTTTTACCAAAACTGCTTTGCCATGTTTTTTAAAGGAATATATTCATATTTCATTTATATAGTAGATAATACATTCATATTTCATTTATATAGTAGATAAAATTCATTAATCAAATTACTGTTTTTATCTTATGTAAAGTCATTACCTCATTATCTTACATACAACTGCTCTTGCTACTGTGTTTTGCTGTTACTACCTTTTTGAAGTATTACACCAGAATGTCATGAAGTAATAATTTCTTTATGCATTCCTTCTGCAGTACAGCAGCAATATTAATGTTTTGGGGCTTTTGTTTATTTATTGCCTGTGTGTTTCAGTATCAACTTTTAATACATTTTGATTGATCTAAATTGATAAGGTGTGCTAGATGATGTTGGATGAACAGGAATTATTCTTCACGGTTGTACAAACTGACATGCAAGTGACTCCATTTTCCTTTTTCTAAACATTGTCTCATTAGAGAATAACTAAGTGTGTCTCTGAGCTCCTGTGGGGACTGCTGCAGACTCCACCATTATTCCTAGCATTTTCCAAAGTAATCAAGGCTGCGTTCATGACTAGGCAATGCCTGGTTACGCAGATAAGTTTCCTTACACATTCATGTATTACTAAACTTTATAGAGATAAGTGTAAAATGGTCTAATTTCCATGCAACATATGTAAATGACCCTGAAATTATGTGAATAAGTACAATATCTCCATACTGACTTGTGATTGCTCAAGTTAGCTGTTACATGGCTTAGGAATTAGATTCTTTTAAAGTAATAAATATTAGAAGTACTGCAAATTAATATCAAACATTTCAAAATTATGTTAGATGATTGGGTTTACTTGAAGAACTGATTACTTTACTAATATTATGGCCACATTTGGATGACATTTAAATAATGTAAAAACATAATTTCTAAGTGGAAATTCAGTACAGCAGCAGAGGAAATACATAGTGAGTTGTGACTGATGCACACATGGTAGACATGTATTGATTTAATTTTGAATGACAGAATTGTCAAAGATTGCTTTTGTGGTACAACACACATGCTCTTTTACTGTGAGATTTCTGAGTGTTAGTGCCGAAGGAAAAATTACAATATGAATACAGTAATGGATCTGCATATAGCTTGCCTTAATATTACCATTGTATTCATAATGATGCAACCACTACTTGGCTGGATTGAGAGCCTGCATGTGTATATAATTATGGGTTGTGTGTCACCTAACCTTTGCATTTATCTTTTCTTTGTGGGGGGGTTGTGATGATACCAGGCATGCTTTCATTGTTGTGATGTTTGACTAATGATTAAATCAAAAAAGGTTTTGTGTATGACTGTGTATATTGTTGTAAGTTAAGTAATGATGTAAAGCCAGGGATCAATGCAGAGAAAAGATAATTTTAACTATGAGGAAGATCACATCTTCATGGCAGCCTTTTGGGCATATGACAAACATCTTTTTAGAAAGGGGGGGGGCAAAACAAGCTCAGAGGACAAAAAACTTGGAATAAAGTGATTATGGATATTAATGCTGTTTGCAGAAAGAATCTGACATTAATACAATACAAGAAGAGGGTGAATGATATGGTAAGACACACCAGAGTCAAGGCGAGGCAGAATATAATTGCCTAAAGCAGTACTGGGAAGACCTCCTACACTTATTACTTTAACACCAGATGAAGAATACCTCCTTCTCTCCATTTGTGGGCATTGGTTTAAAAACAGTAACATATTTATACACAGAAATAAATGCTGACATGTAATAATTACATTTAACATACAACAATTACTATTAACAGGTAGGCCCTCCACTTCTGCACTTGATGACAGTGAAGGCAGTGTGCTTGGCAAGTGTCCATCATATGCCTTACTCAGCATTCAGTACCGCTATAGCAATAAATCTGGAGGATATCAGCAGCAGAATGGCTGTTAATGATATTGATGATAATATAGTTATTTAAATGAGGCAGCCTGAGTAAAGCTGCATGTATTTCTGAACTCATCCCACAACATGTTAGTAACTCTGCAGAACGTGACAGTAGAACACAAAGTCAAGCACATGCTGACATTAAAGTCACATTTGTATAGGGAGAAAACCCATGCACCTCTACATCAGTATCTCTATACCCAGATGGACACTTTCAGGATGTTGCTAGAAATTCAGAAGTAACAGTTTCTACAGTGACCCCTTTACAAAGGTGTGTTAGGCAAAGGAATTTGTCACCACTATCCCAGGAAACATGTACAGCATTGACGGATCAACAGCAAATGTGCTGTGACATTGTTAGGGCTCAGAGCACTGCCACAGAGAGTCAGCTAGGAATGGTCAAAGTCCTTCAGGGTATATGTGAGACAGAGAATAGTGATAATGCCATGATCATATTGATGCATAGTGTGTTGGTACACCAGGCATCCATGGCCACCTCCATTTGTACACTAGTTAGGACTTACCAGATGCAAGCAGGAGTCAGTCTGGAAAGGAAAGAGGTCAGTGTACTGTTACGACACATGGTGACATCATGTGAGACTACAAGTGCTTTTCAAGAAAGTACTGTAATTATTAAGGGGGAGCCAAGCACAATCAATTTCATGCAGGCCATGTCAACATTCATCTACACCTAGCAGAACCTCACATTTGAGGTCCAAGTCCTACAGCATCATCAGTCAATGTCTACAGGATCACCTGCATCAACTACGTCACAACAATGGACCAACTCACCATCCAGCTCTCATGATAGCTCCTTTTCAAAAGCACTTGCACCATCACCTAGCCTATCTTTAGGAGATGTCTTGTATGACACATTTGACCTTGACCTACTGTGGTTTGTGTGTTTCATCTCTATTACTTAATAGTTTGACCTTTTCAAAAAATGTCAATGTTTTACACAAAGGAAAATAAATTAATAATTAAATTAAAAACATATATATAATGAGTGTATACTTAGGACACTTTTCAGCTGCATGCATCTCAATCCTATAATGGTGCTGCTTATAACTTTATAGAAATGTGGAAAGAAAGTGGATATCATAGTTGGGAGGGTGGCGTAATGGTTAAGGTGTTTGCCTTAGAAACACAAGGTGTAGGATTTGAGTCTCACAAGGGATAATTGGCTAGGCTTACAATGGCTCGCAAGGGCAGTTAGCTTAGTACTATCCTATGAACCTATAACATAAGGCTGAAGTGATTGTAACCATTAATGCTCTATGCATTACCATTGCTACAACAGGCAATTGCCTATAACTTAAAAGTAGTAATACACACATATATAAGAAACTGTAATAAAAAAAATTAACAACAATTATATGAGCATCCTGCCATATAAGCAAACACTGCCACTGTTTCACCCTCATCAGTGCACAAATTTTTGTGTATGACAAACTCAAATAATCTGATGTGCAGTACATTAACAAAAAACATTACATCCGTTAAAATATGTCATAGTTAAAATTGAGGATACATTGCTTAATATAAAAAAACAAGGTGATATGTTTATATTCATTTGCAAGGAATGAACCTATGTTAAATAGTGAAATAACTCTTTTTATTAAATGTCCACCTTCAGGACATATGGCTTGTGCATACTTAGGTGCTCCACCTCAGCATAATGTCTTGTGCAAAACAGTTAACATTGTGATTATTCCTTATATGATCCCTTGTAACATCACTGAGCAGAAGTCAGTGAGCACACGGGCATGACTTTTACAAACAGTAATATGAGTACCTGTTTTGAAGAAGAAAACATTATTTCAAGATGAGAGGGAATATCTGATGAACAGTGAGAGTAGACCATGCATCACACAGCATAGCCCACAGATATCACTGCATGCATTAATTAAACACTATTTTTTTACAAGAAAGGAAACAGTAACCTAAATATTATGCTGCACAGTTCTGGATGAGATAGTACCTCTTACCTGCCCAGCTGTATGCAGTGCATGAGTCTGTTGCATGGGGTTTCTTACTACTGCTGCTGCCAGCTGGTCATTATTAATGATAGTGGGACTAGAACTAAGAGTTGCAGTGACAGCATGGGTCACTTCACTAAAAGACCAGTGCATAATCATGTTATAAAAATTCAACATGCAGTTAACATACTGCATGCAGTAGCTTGGTCATACTGAAGGGCACATCCAGACTCATTCAGACACCCTGTCCATAATATTGGTATGGGACATGGCTGTGTTATAATTGTCTTCAGCAGCTCTACTTGGATTTCTCACTGGTCGCATGAGCCATGGCACTAGTAGATATCCAGCGTCACCTGAATAAAAAAGAAAAAAATAGAAAAGGGGATAGAGAACAAAGAAAATGTGTTTCAATACTCAGCAGTACATTTTACCATGGATAACTACTTAAATAAAATAAAAAAGTGAAGCAAAAATATTTTCCATTTACCAACAAGATGATCACTGGGCATCCTACCATGCAAGAAAAGGTGGCAGAGTGAGCTAGTGTAGCAGATATGGGAATTGAGTCCGCTACCAGGATGCTGGCAGACATGCTAATGATGCACTCCCATGCATGACACACTACCTGGAAACTGATGGAATGGTAGCCCTTCCCATTCTGATATAATTTTCCAGTTAGATGGATGGAGCCCTAATTGCAACATGGATGCAGTTTATCATGCTGAGTATCTCAGGGAAATGTGCTACCCCATAAAAGGCATACTGGAAATGTACTGATACACATGTGCTAAGAGTACATTCAGGAACTGCTGAAATATCCTTAAGGCAGAAGCATAGAGATACCCAAAGTATCCCCAGTCTGTCTCTGGAAGGACCCAGGGGCAAGTATAGTGAAGGCTATACATACCTTTGAATCCACATGGATAGGAAGGGCATGTATCCCCACAGTGCCTCTGTGTCGCCCATACAGACTCACTAAGATCCTTACAATAGCATTGTCAAATATGTCCAGTATCTCATAATTATAATACATTTTAGTCAGTTTTTCTTTACCTATATTTCTGCCTTCTTGGCTGTTGAGTGCCATTGGGCAAAGGTGGTTTTTGCTTGGCCAATACAAGCAGGTGACACTGGGAGATTGCAAGACTAGAAGCAACAGACAGCATCATCACAGACTGCAAAGTAGAAAAGGTGTGAGTCTACATTTTATAATGTGTCTGTGAACAGCAGGGAAATGCATGAAATTCTGAATATGAATTATAAATAGATAGGAGAATGACTCATTAGAATATGCCATTTTATATAATTTCTCATTTGCATGTCATTATGACTTCATTTGCTTAAGGTTATTCCTGTATGTTGCTCATTAGTGTAAATGGTCTCTATGAATTGTGGTGTTGCTGCCAAAATGCATGAACAGTGAGGGCAGCCTTTAACATACATGTCAACTATACAGATTTTAGCAGAATGTCCAGATTTTTGCTTTATATTTTTGTCCATTTTTCATGAAATTCTAGTGTTCTGGCAAATCACTGAAGATTTAAGTAGGAAAATAATGACAGACATTTGAGTTTCAGACTTCATTCCCATCAGAAAATTCATGCTAATGAGAAACCTGTTATTCTATCAACTTTCTAACTTTGTAAGAGCAGTATTTAAAAATTGTCTTTATTTTTTGGCCTTCGTACCCCCATTATTTATGACTTTGTCATTACTTGCTATAAGAGGTTGAGTGGTATGCCTTTACATGTTCATGTAATGTCTATGAATGCAACCCTTTGTCTTAGAGTTTATATGATGAGCAACGCTGCTGTATTGATACTTGACCTCTGTCTAATGTAAGTAAAGCGATATTAAATGTTGTTTATGTTCTGTTTACTTATAGTGTGAAACATTTTGATATTTCTTTAAATATTTCAACAATTAAGTAACGCAGGAAGAAGTGAGTAGAGTCATGTGAAAGTTCACAGCAGGATGAACAAAATGCTGCTGACAGTGTGTGAGTAGCTTGAGACATTACTGAAATGTTGTTGTGTCTTTCGGCTTTTCCCGGTTAGGGGTCGCCGCAGCGGAACTCCGGTCCACTAATTATTGGTAGTTGACTTTTACTTGCCGAGTTACCAGCCCTGACGCACAACCTTCAACAAAGGTACACCCATTCACGTGTCTGCACGCAGAAGACACTCTAGCTGAGAATCTAACCAGACAGCGTCTTACTGTGAGGCGACAATGCTACCGCATCACCAGCACTGCGGATTTGAGACATTACTGAAATAATGTACGTTATTTAGAAAACATTACAAAATTAATATTTATATGGTCAGATTCCATAAAGCCTAGATGGTCCATTTACACCATAAGCAGCTCTACATCATGTGTAGAGCCACACAAACAAGGTAAATACTGTGGCATGCTAATTACAGCATAAGCAGCTGAATTATATGTTAATCAACCAATCCAAGATGGAGGAGCTATTCAACAAGCTATAAAGCTGCTGTGTAGACTCAGTTCTGGTTTTGCCTGTGAATTCCAAAGCCTATTGGAATTCAGCCATGGAAAGGAGTCTACACAGAAACAATGTTAGGGGCTGCTGTTGCTTTAATTCATGTGTATGTACAATAGGCTGAAGTCTATGCTGCTGCTGCTGCTAACAGACAATAGCCAAGAAGGAGAAGAGTTATGAGACTTTATTTAACATTTCACAATCCGCATGAGGTGGAAATTGTAGAGCACTACAGAGTGGACAGAGACACACAACAGGAACTCTGCAACCTCTGTCATCCTCAACTCAGAGCCAGGACAAACCAAGGGGAACCCATACCAGTGGAGACAAAGGTATGTGTAGCACATAGAATTTTAGCTACAGGAATCTTTCAGAGACCAAGAAGGGACTTGCTGGGCGTGTCACAGGTATCAGCATCAAGGATCCTCCATCAGTTCCTGAATGCTATGCTACATCATGCCAGTGACCCGTACTCCTGAGGATAGGTCCTCAAATATGCAGGAGTTCTACCATGTAGCACACTACCCTGAAGTACTGGGTGCCATGGATTGCACAAATATAGAAATTCAAGCACTGCCCAGGGAACAGGGAAGGCTCTACATAAATAGAAAGGGCTTCCACTCTGTTAACTGCCAAGTCTTCTGCAATGCCAAGGGAATCATCTTGAACATGTGTGCTGGCCACCCAGCTAGTTACCATGACTCACATAGCTCGCACAGCTCCCAACTATACCAGATGTTCACTGGGGGGATATCCCACAGATTCATTTGCTGGGGATGCAGGTTATGCACTGGAACCACGACTGATGACGCCCATCAGAAATGCATACACACCCACTGAAGAATGCCATAATAAGGCACATACTCAAACCAGAAATATCATAGAGTGTGTGTTTGGGCTGCTGAAGTCATAGCTCCAGTGCCTAGATACACCTGGGGGAGCCCTGCAGTACAATTCATGTACATGTATTGAAATATTCACTGTATGTGTCATGATACACATCATCCTGAGAAAACAGCCTCAGCAGAATCAACAAGAGGAAGGAGTACACATCCCACCACCAATGGCAAGGTCAGCACAGCCACATGCAGGTTAGGAATCATAGGGAGAACCAGCAGCTCCTGTGGGTGTAGGCAGATGTAGGCATGCTCAATATGCCCTTGCATTGGCTAAGAGGCAATGCATAACACACTCACTAACCACCTAAAGAGCTAAAACCTTTCTCCTACACACATACATATAGCAACATTGATGCCAGGCAATGTTCACAACCTTTACCTTCCCATGTACTGGCTGTGTACTGCTTGCATCAGACAGAGTCAGCCCTGAACT
Organism: Protopterus annectens; assembly: GCF_019279795.1. NCBI lineage: Eukaryota > Metazoa > Chordata > Ceratodontiformes > Protopteridae > Protopterus > Protopterus annectens. The sequence goes on along the minus strand of NC_056747.1, from coordinate 1,061,442,057 downwards.
AAAGCTTTTGCAGCTGCTGGATTTACAAGGTAAGTGTTGAACCTGGAGTGTATTGTTTAATAATATGAATGAATGGCATATCCTTACATGTTGTTACTTGGTAATGTAAGCATGTAAAATGTGGGAGATTTGTACAGAAATGACTTTAACATGTGACAGCAGAGACTTATGTGACTTATATGTGTCCATTATCAAGTAGTAGGTCTCAGGCATCAAAGATTCACACAGTCATACCTCTCAAAAGTACTGATGGTCACCAAATGTCCTCAAGTTAGCACCATGCTTTTGTCTTGGAAAATCATTAAAGAGAGAAGTTAGAAAGTAATGAGACACTTTTCAGTTTCAGACTTTACAATCCTCACAAGATCATCAAAAATACTGATACAAAAAATATTTGATTCTATCAACCGTCTAGCGTTCTAAGACCAAAATATGTCAAAGGTAAAATTACCAAATCGACATCACAAATGCAGACATACTAAGCACTAAGTCAGCTATGCTAAACATCAGACACAAATGTTATGTATACTTGAATCCAAAAGGTAGAAAACATAGATATGGCAAAGTTATCATCACTTGCACAGGGTGCTATGTGTGTGTGTGTGGGGGGGGGGCAGGAAGCCTAGGCTGAGACACAAAAAGTTGGTGAATGTGTGTGAGTAAGAAAGAGAATCAGACAGACATTCAGGTAAAGTAATAAATGGCTGGTGAGACAAAATGAGCTTTAAGCTTCATGGCTGAACCATGTAACTGTTGTGTGCGTGTCTGCATGGGTCTTCCAGGTTACATTGGTGTGTGAGTCTCTACATGAACACAGCCAAGCTGTGTGTTAGCTCTACAGTGTGGTATGTAAGACAAGTGTGAGCCATGTGTGGTAGAGGTGGCAGTTCATTGTTATCGTACCTGACCACGAGAACTGTCTCTACCAGAAGTTGCACTAGCACGTCCACACCCATGGTCAGATGTGCACTCCTGCTACCTGAACATGATTGATGTCTGCTAGATAAGCTCCCCACATGAGGATGCCTAGGACCATGACCCCATAGTCTGCCATATCTGGGTGTGGATATTTCAACCACTGACAGAGCAGTGGAAGTAGTGCCACTATAGGAGCATGATCAGGCATGTTCACATCAGCTAACATCAGATGATGTGGCTGACCTATGCTCACAAGGATGCTGTCCCCCTCCCAGCAGACATTCCATCACAGTCACCACCTGTTCCAATGTGTCATTCATCTAATCCATTGAATCAGCAACACAGTGCAGACAGTCATGCATGTCAGCCTGTGCCACATCTATAACCCTAAGCAATTATATGGAGGGCCTATGCGAACATGCCTGTACCTCCATGATGGCCCTAAACATATGTTGAGTGGCACAGAAAGACACATCTGGATCAGGTGGAGGATGGACAGTAGGGCTTTTCTGAGCACCCCGAATAATCCTCCTGCATGGCATCTTGCCCACACTTTGGCTACACTGAAGCCACAGTAACCACATTTCCCTTATTGAGTGTCTCACTATCCACCTCTTCAATATCTGAGGACTCACTGGAATGGGTTGGCATAGGCCTATTTGGCTGTGTCTGATGGTATTACAAGGGATGGCTGAATGTCAACATCAGTATCAGATTCAACCTCTGCATCCCCTGATTATGCCTCTGTTTTGCCACCATCTACCAATAGTCTGACATCAGGTCGTAAGAGTCCTACACTTCCACAGTCAGGATCACCTTTGATAATTAACCACAAACACAAGAAAAAATGAATAGCTACACTACTATAAGCAAATGTATGCTAACAAAGTAACTGTCGTCCCACTACTACAGACAGTACAACAATAGAACCAACAGTTCTGATGCCCACATTACACATATGAGATAAAATTATATATTTCTTTGAACTGCTCAACACCACTGACAAAGAAGATATTTGGCTTATCACTTGCAGTTGATGCTATGCTTCTTATGGATGATGGTCTTGGAAAAAGTTAAATAAAAGATAAGAGCAACATCATCAAAATTAACAGTATATATCCATTAACTGTACTTTCAACAAAACCTTGGATGATAAGTCCAACCTATGCCCATGTGTAATCAATTGGAATGTGTTATTAACTGTAGCAATATACAACCCCCCCACAAATCATTTTATTGTTAAACAGAACTAATGTTTTGCTGTCAGTATTTTACTATACAAGAGTATTTAACAGTTGAGATACATAAGCCTACATGGAAGCTCCTCCTGGGACATACTTGCTGTCCCTGAAACAGTTGCACCAATATCAAGGACATGCTACTCTTCACTTTCTTGGGAGTTGTTTGGATCTCTGACAGTGGACAGGAATTCCTCATTTGCTGTTAGTGGTGGCTTTGTAGCAGGCCCCCCTGGTACCCATCCAATCACAGGCCACTGCAGCTGCTGTGCTCCATGCAAATATAATCATTTCAATGGCCCTATCATGCACCTGATCATATGTCTTGCTGTGGCCGCCTACTGCATTCACATCAGCAACTATCTGTTGCCATATTTGCATTCTGCCTGACATATTTCCATGTCCCCTCTCAGGTAGAAAGGCATCATGTCACCTAAAAGCTTCCACAATGACTTGATTCTCAGGGTTACTGAACAGAGTGGGTTTGGGGATTGAGATGCCTGGGTGCCATAGTCCTATGTGACCTAAAACACAGCTGAAAGATAATACACTTAAGTATTACATAAATAAAAAAATCCTGTGTCCAGATAAAGCAGAAAAGCATTTCACTATTATCCACTGGAGAAACATAAAACAGCCAAAGTATTGAAATACAAAAAAGAAGGAATTGTATGGTTGTAACTTATTACATTCACACACAAATTAAGGATGGGTACAAAACAAAGGAGAGTAGCAGCAGCAAAATTTTCTTGTTTGTGCCAAAATAGTAATGCAACTTTGCACCCCTACCCCCAAAAGAGCAGGCAGATGACATATTTTGCCAACAAAAAAACAGTGAAATGCTAAAAGTGCTATCAAATGAACTGTCCCTGAAACATGTCAACAGATTTAACACAGAACATTCTATTTTAAGCTATTGCCAATCATGTATACTTGTGAAATGCCCTGACCAACATGCCTGTGCCATCAGTACACTTCTAAGTAATGTGTACAGATAAAAGTAGCATTTCCTAATGTATATATATATATATATATATATATATATATATATATATATATATGTGTGTGTGTGTGTGTGTGTGTGTGTGTGTGTGTGTGTGGGTGTATATATATATATATATATATATAAACATATTTTTCTGAATGGCATTTCAGAATATGCAGTATATAGCTGAAAAATGCAATCATACCTTCTTACTTTCAATAGTCTTCTGTGCAGATATACCACTAAGTAATAACCTCTTCCGTGTTCTCCACATAAACAAGTCCCTTCACCTTCAGGTTCACTAAGTTGCCTTTTTATGGTGTAGATTCAGGGCTGTGAGCATGGGGAAGATGCAAATAAGGTGTGAACTCATTAGAATCGCTGAATGCTAAATACTTGGCTCCGTGTAGTAGATGTAAACATAGTACATCCACTCCCTCAGTGTTTGTTGCTAATGGATTGCAACTGTGAATGATTACTGGTAGGGAGAAAGAAAGGACAACAGCAATGCAGACTGCCTTACCTCCAGTGGGTGTGTCAGATAAAACTTGCAAAGTGTAGAAGTAATTTTATCAAGGTTTAAAATGTAAGTAAACAGCACACAATTCACAGTTTCTGTTCATTAAAATCCAACCTCCCCTTAATTTGTTAACAGCTGTATATTATTGCCATTTAAGATCATCACAAATTTTAAGGACAATGATATAGAATGCCTTACAGACTGCATGTGTCAAATTACTGGTCAGATAAGACAAGAATGAACAACAAACAAAGAGAGATAAAACAGAGCTGCAAATTTGCAAGCAATAGTCATAAATGGTTGTGGGAATCACTCAGTGCACTTTATAAATAATTAATACATGTACAAATAAATGTCATATGGTTTGTTAGTACTGTGGATGATTTTGTAGCTGGTTATATGCAAATTATTTCAGTTACCTGCTGCAAAGCTGTTTGTGTGGCAAATAGGGACAAGACACCCTTACTCTGTTCTGAAAATTCATTGGCGTGCGAGTTCAAATCCAGAGCTATTTTTTATTTTAGTTTCTCTATGGGTTAATTATCTTTTGGATGTGGTAGTAACAAAAAATGCCCACGCCATAAAAACCCATATAGACACAATGTGAACAACAGAGAGCACCCCAACTGCAAAAACCAATCCAGGGAACCAAATGTACAAATGTGCAGAATGCTAACCTACCCAAGTTTGAATGAAAATCTTAACATTCAGATGAATGTTCTTTCTGCAACTAAAAAGGTACACATTGATGTATACTCCAATTCTTTCAATTGTTGGAGGGGGAGTGTAAGTTCTTCTGCAAATGTCTATTCACTTCGGAAACACACGGTACACTTTTGACTTCCTTAGTAGTCTGGGTTGAGGAGTCAGGCGTTGTCTATTAAAAGTAGGTTCTGTGGTCATTTTCATCAAGAGATTACAAGGCAGCCTTTATGAATTTTTGTTGTCATTGCTGGTAAGTGTTTTGCTTTGTGTCGATTCTCGAAGTTAGTAAAGGCAATGCAGTGGTATTACAGTGATGCTGGTAAAATGGACATGTGTTGTGAATATATGTTCTACGCCTCCTCTTTCCCTGATCCCAATAAAATAAGCATGGATGCCTGGCATCAGATACTTGAATTATGAAAAATACCGTTGGTAGAAGCTGTTTGTAAACCATGTGTGTGTACATGGCTAGACACGTATACAAATTGCAGCCTATTTATGTTGGTGCATCTCATGTATTTTACTGCAGCGATGAGGTTAGATGCTGCATAGATATGTGGACTCATATCAGGTTGTGACAACAGTCAGTTGTAGCAGGATAAACCTTAAAGGAGAACTGCACCCAAAAACTGACAAAAAAAATTAACATATGTTTTTCAGCACAAAGCCCTGGGGAAAGGAACATGGCAAGACACACCAGTCCAGGTCCCAAGATGCATGGTAGGGGTTTAATGGAAAGGTACCCTTATCAGTGTGCAAACCTGGACTAGTGGTCCACACAGGAAGCAGACAGAACACCTGCAGACAGGGCATCTGTAAAAGTGTAAAGGTCAAAAAGGATACATTGCTGTAATTTTTGCTTTCCATCTTTCAGTGCTGCTAAGCGACATTGCACTTCAGTTAGCAAGGCTCCCCAACATCTGCAGCCCTCGAACACCTGCACTGAAAACAGATACATTCAATTTATTCTGTGGGGCATTGCGCAAACATGCTAAGTGGTGTTGAGCGGTAGTCAACACACAAAACGTAAGAATGAATAAGAAAGTATGTAGCTGTCATGAAACTACTCTTGTGTCAGCAGGTGCAAGTGCAAGACTGGAGTACAGATGGCCCTGGGATCTAGAACAGGGTGTGCAACCTATTTTTACTGTTGTGACAGTCCAGTTTATAACAATGAAGTGAAAAGTATACAAGTGTTATTTCAACATTCTTATGGCAACAGGTGTAAGTGGAGGGCTGCCATACACACGATCGTGGGTTCTAATACTGGACATTCCAGACATTTCTATTGTAGTTCCATTTCCCATTATATTCACTTTCACTTATAACACTTTAGATAGTGGTGCTGATATGAATCATATGTTTGAAGGCTAAGACACCCTTATTGTGTTTTCAGATGTATGACTGAGGGTATACTGTCTACTACATTTCTGTAAGCATAATTCTGTTATCTGTACTTGGATGGCCTTCATAATTAAATAAGACACATACATAACTGGAACTATATAAAAGAACCTTGTCAGGTTACACACATATATGTGTAACACTTCAAACTGTTACCTGTATTTATGAATGATTCATGACTATGTCTGAGCAGCACTTTTTCTGTGGTAAAGATGGAAAATCAATGCTGTGGAAGAAAATGTTTGTCCCTTATGTCTAGGTTTGAAGCCTACACTGTAACAATAAATTTTATCAATGTATAAACCAAAATAAAAAAAAAATGTGTCAGGACATACATTTATACTCCCAGTGCAAACTTAACTCACCTAACAGTTACCTTCCAGTTTTCAAAATATATTTCCAAGCTATAGCAGCAGACAACTCTCAAACTAATGTCAAGTGTCAGATTTACCTTCCAGTTTCAAAAATTGCTTTTCTCCCTGCTTGGCAATGTTGCTGTCTACTTAGAATCACGCAAATGCAGTTGGCATCATTGCTCAAGTCTGTGCACTACTAGTAAATGCAATAACAGGAATTAGCAGGAAATCATTAGTTGCCATATCCCTTTCACACATGTGCCTTCTGGGCACACTTGATTCAGTCCAATTGGCTATACAATATGACTACTTTGTTGTCACCCCTCTTTCTGGAGGTGACAGTCCAAATTCAGCTAATATTCTGCACATAATTTTAGTTTGCACTGTTGAAGAAATGGATAGCTATGGTTCTTTCCTACCTCCCTCCTACACATTCCTGTATTCATAGGTTCATAGGTTCATAGGTGTTTACTAGGCTAATAACCACAAGGGCGTTTTTAAGCCTAGCCATACATCCTAAATCTCTGACAAGTGACTTATGATGTCACAACATAGCCTTTCCATACCACTGTGGACACTTGGTGGTCAAAGTTCAGCTTGCTGTCTATGTATGTTCCCAGGTCTTGGATCATTGGGTTTCAGCATAGCAGGAGTGTTGTCAATGCTGTAATTAGCAGGGAATTCCACTTTGCAGAAAGACAAAATAAAGACACAATCTGGGGTTTATTTGTAGACTGTGGATTTGTCATCAATCATTTGTCTGTGTTAGCCCTTGCTGTAGTGTCATCACCATTGGTGGGCTCAGTGATTGCACCCAATATGCAGGAATCAGCAAACTTGGTAAGCCAAATCCATATACTTTAGCCTGAACTGTTGAGAAATATATTCCAAACAGTAAAGGGCCAAGCACAGATCCCTGGGCTACACTAGTGGTGACAGCTCTATTAGTACAGGTTAATTCACCAACTTTAACAATATGTGTTCTGTTAGTAAGCCATTTGGTTACCTGTCTAGTGATGTAATGGTTAATCCCCAGCTGGGAGAGTTTCTCAATGATACCTGCATGGGGAATTGTATCCAAACCCTAGGCCAGATCAACAGAGGCAGTATGCACTGTCTTACCTTCATCCAGGCTTAGCACACTGAATCAATGGGCTGTGACAACATCACTGATTGCCTAAAGCATGACTCAGCACATACACCTTCCTGACACAGATGAATACACACTTCAACACAAACAGACTATTTTCCAGTAGAACGGTGTACATCAACATGCATCCAACTGAGTTGGAGGGGGGCAGTACCAGATGCATGCATGTATAGACACATCCTGACTCTCCTCATCTGTGAGGTAGGCCAACATGTCATCATGGACCTTTTCTAAATAGACAGTAGTAATATTCTGGCTGTGTGCAACAGACCTGTGTGAGTTTTTAATGCTATATCATGTCTGCTACATCTGTTAGATGCCCTTAAAGAGATAATCAAGGGCATACATGATGACAACATTATCATCCTTTTGAACATGACAAGCCCAATGTATTTGACACAAATCCATACTGAGGTATTTTGTGAACACTGTCAGATGTGGCCATAAACACCTATATCACCAAGTGGGTAGACTACTGGATCACATATGTGGAATCTAAATATGTTAAAGTGTGTGAAGTGACCTACATCTCAGGTCCAGTGATCAGGACCATATATCAGGGCTGTCTGCTAGGCCCTTACCTCTCCATTATTAAATGACAAATGACATATACATTCTGTGTCCAGACAGCTGTCTGACAGACTACAGACTGTGGGCAATCATTGACTCTAGCTCTGATATTAGTATAATACAAACAGTATCAACACGCACCAAAGATTGTTGCCACAGCCATGACAGCACCTGCAATGAAACATAAACATGCAGGGATTTGTTATGTCATGAATATAAATGCATAGCTCAAGGATAATGTAGACATCACACCCTATAATCACACCATTAGGTATGTGACCTGTGTCCTGGGGTAGGTGGTATGTGGAATATCTACCAGCATGTGGCCAGAGTGCCGACCATTCCCTTGTATGTAACACAACTACTGAGTGTGTGAAGGACATGCACATCAAAGGCCATATTACCTCCATAGTTCACAGCCTTCATCACACCACTAACTGAATACACTGCACCCTTCTTCATGTACCTCCCTACACATCTTCTACTGATGTGTAAACTGCATTGTACCACCTTTTCCACAGTAAGCTATTACACATCTTATTGGCCATACCTAGGTATTCTTTTTGTTGCATAAACATTACTGCCTCATGGCGGAGAACACCCATCAAGTTATTACACCAGATGTATGTGTGATATCTGTTATTCTGGTGATGTACACAGTACATACATAGCTGTCTGACAAAACTGATAGCATGGATAACATTTGTGACAGTGTGGATTGTGATATATATATATATATATATATATATATATATATATATATATATGTGTGTGTGTGTGTGTGTGTGTGTGTGTGTGTGTGTGTGTTTATGCCATGCACACCAGTCAAATACCTTGTACTGATCATAATGTCACAAACAGGTATAGCAGTGTCCCTCCTAACACCTCCACCAGTTGTTACAGTGTCAGTACAGTGTGCGTGATTACCCTCATAGACTGCTGACATGTAATAATAGTTGTACAGGTGTGTTTATGCAGAACCATCTCTGAGCAATCAGAATCACATATGCTATGTCAGTGACATGGGATTACTGGTGGTATTATTTTGATATTCTTCATGATTGTGCATGCTTCTATTACTGTCGTCCATGAGCTTTTAATGTACCCCACATTTTTGGAGATCTCTGCTGAGATTACACTCATATTTAGGCAAATCAGTTTGCACAGCTTCACAATATGCACCTTACCCCAATTGTATATAACATCCATGATAGATGTTCTCTGCATTGTTCCTGTAAGGATGCTTATCTCACAAAGATGTCTTCCCCATTGTTATGTCACCTTGTGTGACAGTCACATAATACACTTTTTTCACTGTGCAGTCTGTACTGTACCATATTGATATGTGATTGGTGTTCCTGCTACAACTGTCTTCCATTGACATGCCCTCATCTGCTGTATATTAGGTTGTTTCACTTGTCTTCTTTCCCCGTGTTCATAACTACAACTCATCTGTGTGTCCCTATTCAATGTATACACTTCCCCTGAGTGTTTATTTTACATGGCAGCCCATGTACCCCTAAAGATCATTTACACAACTTTGGTACAGAATGCCTGGAATGTGATTTTACAATACTGTGCACTGTATACACTGTTCTGTACTGTGTTTGGATCATACACATAACTGTATGTTAAGCTCTGGTAATCAGTGTGGCATTACATGCAATCCTGCTAAACTACTGTGCTCTGAGGTAACCAGGTTTGCTATATGTGTTGCTTTACATGGTTTCCTGGCCGGCAACACTATTGCCAGTCATGAAACTGTGCTTGTTTGCATTGTGCAGCATGAGTATGTAATTAGCTCTGCTGCTCTCTACACAAACATGTAAACTCCATGTAGTCTTCGCGGGAAACCTATGTGGAGTTTACTGAATCCCAGGGCTAGTGTTTTTTTGCTTATAAAGTCATTGTAAGGCCTATAATCCATTGAATATGCCTGTTGTAAAGATTAGCTTGTGCTGAACTCTTTAGCATCTGAAATTCTTAAGTATAATTTTTAGTTCTAGAGATATGAACATTGTTTGAACTTTAAGCATATAACCTGATTTTGTCAAGTCTCAAGAGTCAACCATTGGAAGTAATTTCCAGAGCTCCACATAGGTGAAACACCTGATGTCCTTAAGGGGTCATTTGCATATGTCCCATTATCCTCTTTTACAAGAGGTTTTAAGGAACCACACAGTGAAAACTCTAGCTTGGCTAGGATTTTCTTGTAATTTTTTACTAATTGGTTTGGCTGTGTTTCCTGTTCACTCTTTTATTTAGAGGTCTACTTGAGGGAAGTTGACCACTGCAACCACTTACTGATAGTATGCAAACTGTCTGTCAATTTAGCCTGCTTTTTTTAAGGTAGCTATAGCTTATAAACTGTCAACTATCTTACAAAAATACCCCCCAAAAATAAAAAAATAAATAGAACAGTATGACAAACATTTTATAAGCTGTCTATTAGGTAATTGCAAATGCTTAATTGATAACGTGTAAGCTGTCAAACATACCTCTCAAGTGTACAGATTTTTGTTCATATTTTTGGCCTGTTCCTCATAAAACTTGTGATTTTCTGGCAAATCACTGAGGATTATAGTCACTAAATAATGATACACACTTATGTCAGGATTTGCTGGGATTAACTTTGAGTTAGTGCATCTAACTAGGTCTTTGTCAAGGAGTACTCTGGATTGTAATTCAATCTCAAATGTATATCTCCCTCTCAGTAGTTCACTTTGTGGCATCATTCCAAATGCAATAAACATTACAGTTTTGTGAATTGCACAATTTGTGACTTCCCCTGCAATATTTTGTGGGTGTGCTATGTAATCATAAATATATGCATTCCCTTTCTGTAGACGAAAGGATGACTCAGTAATTAAGACTGCTATCCTCTGTTAATGAAACTGCGGGCATGAAAAATATATAAACATAATTTAATAATTTATCATTATGCCTTATATGTCATTATAAAGTAATAACTATTACTTGCAAAATATCAGAACAGATTTTTGACAAAGCTGTGGAGTGCTGGAGTGCTGGACAGAAATGCTTTAGGTTTATATATATAAATGATGACTGCATTTGTTTTTCTATAATTTCTTGGCATTGTCAGAATTTAAAGCTCTTCAGCTAACAGCAGAGTGATAGTTAATTAGATAAAGTTGTTTCATTTGCAAGCATTTGCTTGTACTCCCTAATTAATTGCCTTCACTGGCAGGTTAATTTCCTTGACTGACAAGCATAACCTTCATTTTTTCTTCATGTATCTGCAAAACAGCATCACAGCAATATAAGATTACACCAAGTGGGAAATAGAAGAACAAATGACTTTAGATATACTATGTGTAAGCCCCTGTCACAGAAAACCCAGAAGGCTAATGAGAATATGTTAGTCAGTCCATGTTTAGTAATACAGAATTAATCAAATTAGCAGCAGTAACAATGATCGTCGATTATACAGAATTATAGTACTTTCAGGCCTTGCAAAAGGAAGGCTTCAGAAATGTATATTTTTGTCGTACTTCAGCTACACTGAACCATCTTGTTCCATTACTTATCTGTCCACTGAATCTCTACCCGAACAGCTTGACCTTCATATTTCATTCTCAGTAATGCAACAGGTAGTATACTCACTTTGGGTGTGGACGGCTGTGGGCTCTATTCCCACACCAGGTAGATCAATTGCTGGCACTGCAGTACAGAATAATGGGGGTGCTCCACTGTTGAGTGTGCTGTCCTTTATATGCGATGTTAAAGTGAGGCCACATCTACTTGTGTTGGTGGTAGCTCAGGTGGATGTAAAATTCATCATGGCACCTATTGAAAAGAGCAGGGTAAGTTCCTTGATGTCCTGGTCCAGTTTTCCCAATTAGTATAAATACCACCTCAAGGCTCACCTGAAAAGAGGCTACTAGTCTAATGAGACTAACCCAGTCAACAAAGAATAAATAGATATACTTCTCTATAATACGACAAAAGCCATCCCATACCGTCCCCATTAAGAAAAAAAAAAAAAAGAAAAACAGTTCTTTGCAATACTCCTGAGCTACCCAAGCTTCAAGCTGTAATTCTAATTTTACTTGTATGTCTTTCTCTGAAACATGGCACCACATGAAACTTTGTTGACTCATTTGCAGTAACTACAAATGTTTTCTGCCTTTTTCTGTTAAACCTCAGTTATATACATGTTAAATTAATTATCCCACATTGTATGACTTATGTTGAAAATTTTGCCTTTACCTGCTGTCATGTATTTACTGAGATAAGGCATACAGGAACTCACACAATACCATTTAAGGCCTCTCAAAAGCTATGAATGAGGAATGTTAATGACTTGTTATTTTTTTTCTTCTAGTGATATCTCATTTTGCAGACCAGCTTTCCCAACTGTCACTACTTTTCTTCAGCACTGCCTGCTTATCATTAGCCCGTCAGCTTATCCTCTCCCAGATACTGTTCCATTCTGTTATGGTTTGTACCTCTGTATCACATGAGCCTTTTTCCTAGTTAAGTAAATACATTTATCTGTGTTATATCTAAGCCGCATTAAGTTTTAAGCATTGCTTCCCTTGGGATATTCCTCCTCTGTTAATAGAGCATCCATTCCCTTTTTCTTTGTGCTATATTCATTATGACTTTAACAAACCACACACACACGCGCACACACACACACACACACACACACACACACACACACACACACACACACGCACGCACGCACGCACACACGCACACACACACACGCACGCGCACGCACGCACACACACACACACACACACACACACACACACACACACACACACACACACACACACACACACACACACACACACACACACACACACACACACACCATGCCTTTTTTGCCTGGACATTTGATTTACTGAAGATGCCATTGTGGATTTTACCAAGCTGTCTGTCTTTAATAATTTTTTGTGTTATAAGTGTGTATTAAATCCTTTGAATGTAATCAATACATACAATAATAACAACAAAAATCAATATTAAAAATTCATACTAACATCAACTGTATGAAACAAAAAGTATGACAACACCTCATATTGCTAATAATCTGTATTTAAACCCATTTAATAAATATATAGTGTGATAGTCTCAGATATCTTGTTAAGATTAATGAAGTCTAGACCTTCATAGCCCATCATTAATAAATAACTTTGGTATCACAGACTATGGAATCTATTAAATCTATTTAAAAAACCTTACTGATATGCACCCAAGTTGTCCAAAGTATCCTGCCAACTAGATTCAGAATACTTCACAATCCTTTATTTCAGCATTGACTCAATAATGCTTCCTGTATGAACAGGTCTTTCCTGAACCAAAAGGCCTGAAGCTGTTTGACTTATTTTCAACTTCATTGTCAGAGAATTACTTTCCACCTCTGGCTGTAATCTAGTACAGTGCTTCACTTGTGATTCCTTTTTGCACAATTGCTACATATTCATGTTAGTTCATTTTATTGCCTTCCTCTTCTAGGAGGACAAAGCAAGTCAGGGCCAGGATGACTTTACAGATCTAAGCTGAGTGTAGACCAATGGCATGATAAAAGCAAGAACTTTATTTAGGCAGTATTAGCACTTTCATGCCAATGCACTTCATAGATATTATATAGTAATTGAAGTGCATAGCAGCGAAAGAGCTAACATTTTCTATATAAATATCTGTGCCTTTGTTGCTCATTTCAATTGGATTCTTGTACTAGACTACAGTTTTGTTGGAATGCAGCTTGTTTCACTGACCCAAAGTGTTTTTGTTCATGACATTACGGATGTTTACCCAGTCCTTATGGTTAGTCTTGAAGGACGCGAGGATATCACTCTGTATAATGTATAACGGCAGTTTATTCCACAGATGGGGTATATGTTCATCAGAATATACTGCATCATTAATCAGATGCATAAAGCTGATTAAAAGTCACTCTCTAGACTGATGACGTCCTGCAAAGAAACATTTCTTTTCATGATACAGTGAACAGAGTGAGGAGCACAATTATACTTGTGATTTGGAGAGACAGACAAAGAACTAACAGTCTGTAAAACTCTTTTCCTACTGGTATCTCATTTTTCCGCATCCATTATATCAATTTTCTATTCTGTTTCATGTGCTGACTTATGAGATTGCTGATGCTGAATTCATTAGAGCAGCCTTAGTAATAATATAAAGTCCTTCTGGCACCGAGAACAAGCAATTAGTTAACTGAGGGCACTTAACTACTGTCTGAACACTCATCTGTTTTCAGCATGGTAGTTCTATTAATATCTATATTTTCTGGCATTCATTAAGGGCTTTGTGCTGTACTTGAATTAAAATTTGTTTTATCTTCTAGGAATAGATAGAATTGAAAACAGCATTTTTGCATAAATTTTCTCAGAATAGGCCAATCTGTTATTAAAAATATTTTCTTTCTCTTATCTTGCCTTTTAGTTTTCCATGACATTTGCACATTGTTCTTCTTCAGTAACAGCATAGCCATAATTGACAATTTCAGAATAAACATTCTTACTGTTTTATAGTAGTGATGCAATCTAACACTTCTTCACTTCGTATTATAAAAGCTATACTGAAGCTTTTGTTTTTTTACTTTTGCACTATGGTAACATATAAAGATATAAGTCCTATTAAAAACTGAATCGTAAAAGCAGTGTATCCATACTGCAGATAGTAATTGAACTAAAACAGTTGTAATGCTGTCTTCATTTATAAGACGTGAAGAGGTATGGGGCTGTTTCACTTCTATTAACATGTTACATCTATTACTGAATGCTAGGTGTACAGTCAGTGATTTCAGTACATTTGCAAGTATTAGTGTTTTAGCAGGTAGCACAGTCACTTTTGATGCTGAAGCCTTGTGGTTTCCGGCCTGACAGCAGGTGCTTAGATTCATGTTCTGTTACTGGGATTGATGATCAAATATTAAACTGAGGTTTTGCTGGCTGAGTTGATGTTAGCTGAGGTGGATGGTATGTTCCCATGAAAGAAGACTAGACTGAACAAGGAGAAGGTTACTGTAAGCTGTCTGTTGGGTGTCAGGATCCACCACATAACACAAGCACTCAGGTCACTCCACAACAGGTACAAATATGACTCTGTCATTGTCCATGTTGGTGTGAACGACATGAGATGTATCTCCCTGGACTACATGAAAAGAGACATAGAGGAGCTCTCAGATCGTGAAGCCCAGGCCGGTATGACCCTGACCCTGAGTAGCATTTTGCCCTCACCAAGAATGATGCCACAGTATAAAGATAAAATGGTCAATTTTAACAATTGGCTAAGCTTTTGGTGTTGTTCAAAGGGGATCCAGTGTTTGTCAGCCTGGGATGACATGCTCGACAAGCCTCGCTGCTTCACCAGAGACGGCTTGCACCCGTCGCCCTTGGGCTTTTGAATATTGGCCAAGGCACTTGCCACCCTCATAGTGCCTTTTTTAGTCAAGGCTCAAAAGACAAACCCACCTCCATAAACAACACAAGCAACCAAAAACTGAGGGTAATGCTACTCAATGCCAGAAGTCTAAACCTCAAAATGCATGCACTCGAGGCACTCCTCAATAAGGAGTGAATCTATATATGTGCAGTAAGAGAAACCTGGTTCAAGGCTCCAGAGAGAACCCAGCACTACCAGGCTACAACTCTTACCATAACTTTCGGCCCCAAAACCCGGACCGAAGTTCAAAAGGCAGCAGTGTATCCATTTTCATCAAGGATTCCCACACCTCCAGGCTAGTAGCACAGCACTAGGCCTCTGAGGCCATCCATGTGCAACTAACAGTGGGAAAAACTGCTTTTCAGTTTGTAGCCTGCTAAAGATCACCCACCTTGTCTCAGAACCCCCAATCAGCATTCCTGAGAACACTGGAAAATATGAAGATCCTACCCAACACCATGATATTGGGTGATTTCAACTACCCAAACATAGACTGGGAAAATTACTCAAGTACAAACTCCTTTGCCCAATACTTCCTAGAGTTTATAAACACAAACGCCCTGAAACAACTGATTACCACTCCCACAAGAGGTGACAACATATTGGACTTGATCATCACCAACATGGGAGATCAATGTTCCACACCAGAGGTAAACCCATCGCTGGTAAGATCAGACCATAAACTAATCACACTTGACATCCAAATCCCAACCCCATCCCCAGTTAGGGAAACCACTATAAAAAACTTTTTAAAAGCAAACTTTACACTTCTCAGGACCGAGGTGGAAAGTTTCAAAGTCCCATTGCTAAGGGATAATGCAGCCCAAACCGCAGAATCCTTTACAAATGCTTTCTATGTGCACCTACAGGAAAGCATGGATCGAGCCATCCCGAGCAAAACAAAGACTCACTCCTCCAAAATGAGGAAACCTGTATGGTGGACCCCGGCCATAAATAAGCTCTACAATAGAAGGAGGAAACTATTACAGGATAGAGCAAAATCCCAAAAAGGTAAGGCATCCCTAATCAGTACCAGCAAGAAACTACGATCCCTCATAAAATCATCCAATGCCAACTTCAAAAGAAAATTTGCCAAAGATGCTAAAGATAATCACAAAGCCTTCTTTAGCTATGTCAAGAATCTAAGTGGCAACTCTCAGATATGCTCTGAGCTAGTGCAAAATGAAAAAATACACTGAACCAACTGACATTGCCAACATCCTGGCTGACAGGTTCAGTGCAAACTTTATCCCCCCCTCACCCCCAAAAGGGCCTGTGTCCATTCCAGAAGATTGTAGAGCCCCAGACATCACAGACACACAGGTGAAAACAGCCCTTTCCAAAGCAAAAAGCACAGCATCAATGGGACTGGATGGCATCCCAGGCTGCATCTTACACGAGCTCCAAAATGAACTAACCCCTCACCTAAATTCACTGTTCAAACTCAGCCTCACCACAGGCTATGTACACAAAGAATGGTGTACAGCAACAGTTATCCCGCTCCACAAAGGTGGTGCCACAATGGACCCCAGGAACTATGGCCCTATAAGTCTGACTAGCTTGGTCTGCAAAGCCATGGAGCGCATCATCATAGAACTCATCAACAGAGGCATTGGGAACCTCCACACACTGGACCCTACCCAATTCGGCTTTGTTAAAGGCAGATCCTGCCTCCTAAACCTGGTTGACTTCTTTGAAACAGTTACAAGGCCATAGATGAGGGAAAGGTAGTCCACACAGCCTACCTGGACCTCGCAAAGGCCTTTGACACCATTCCCCACTCAGGCATTATAGATAAGCTCACCATCTTGAACATTAACCCCTATGTCATGAGATGGGTTGCAAACTGGCTCATGGATAGAACTCACATGGTCAGAGTTGCGGGTGTTATGTCCGACTCCAAACCAGTTACAAGTGGCATCCCACAGGGCTCAGTCCTGGGACCCCTCCTGTTCGGTATATACTTCTCTGAGGTACAGACAAGCACGGGAGGACTGTGGCTGACCAAGTTGGCAGATGACTGCAAACTGGGGGCCATAATCGACTCCCCGGCTGACATAGACATCCTCCAGAAGGGTCTCACGGAGACGAATACCTGGTGTCAGAATCATGGCTTTAAGCTAAATGCCAAAAAGTGCATAGTCATCCCCTTTGGTAAGAACAAAGTGCCCACAAACTACTACATAGGAGGTAGTCCACTAAGTACGGAAGATGCAATTAGGGACTTAGGGACACAAGTAGATAGCAACTTCTCCTTTGACAATCACATTGCCAAAGTGGTTAGAAAATCCTTCTATGTAGCCCACCTAATCAGAAAAGGGATCGCATCTAGATCAAGAGAAGTTATTGTGCCCCTCTACTCATCGCTCATCGGGCCCATAATAGAGTACAATGCCCCATTTGGGATGTATCTTACTCTACACCTGCAACAGCTGGAAAGACCCCAGAAGTACATCACCAAGAGGATCATGGGCCTCAAGCAGATACCCTATGCAGCCAGGCTAAAGAAACTCCAGCTCTACTTGGTTGCTTATGGCCTTCTCAGAGGAGACCTCTGCCTTACTTACAAGGCCATGTCTAACCCTGAATTAATGGACATGCTCCACCTAAAGAAAACCAAATCTCTTAGAGCCACACGCTCTAGGGATTTAAACCTCAGCATAACAATTAAGAGGACATGCTGGAGGGACAGATTCCTGTCTTAGAGACTTCCCTGGCTCTGGAATAGAATCCCAATCTATGTTAGGCAAAGCCCCTCACTGACTCTCTTCAAGAGAAAATCTTGACGAGTGGATGGGAAATCGTAAATTTACACCTGGGATTACATCAGTGACCCTGCTGGACAGAGGCCCAGGAAACTAATCTAAAAGGGAGGCAAAAGCCAACACACTCTGGCTATGCTTATAAATGCCCTTGGGCAGATAGCCTAGTACCTACCTATGAACTAGGGGATGTTCACATGACCACTACACAAACATATTCATTAATAAAGATTATATCAATAGAACATATGTACAAACAACAAAAAAATTCCAAAAACTTAAAAAAAGCTGCATACCCTTTTTTTCACTTGCCACTTTATAAAACTCTAGTCTAAATAGGTCTTCTACTGCGAATATTCTTCCTTCATTCTTTCCATATATGTGATCCATTTTTGTAGATAAAAGTCTTTTAAATGTTTTCCCCTTCAAGTTTTTCCCAGTAGCTGTACTATCTCGTCACTTTTCTAAATCAAAGATAGATTTGTACATTTTAAATTAAAATGCTTACACCTATTTAAGGAGCTTCCACTATTAAACCTCAAGTAACTAAATCAGAGGAACTGCAACATCAAAAACAAATGGCTGAAAGACAAAAGTGCGATAACTTATCTCTGAGCATTTTTTGATGGAAGCAATTCTCATACATCCCTTAGTACAGGGTCAAACCTACCTCAATTACCAAAACGTATATATAGCAATTTGGTAGTTGCACAAATGTGAAGAAGGGAGAAGTCTGCCAAAGCAAAGAAATCACTGCTGGTGCATACATAAATAATGGGCCAGTAGGGATTTCAAATGGAAAATGGTCATCAGTGTTTTCATCCTTGGTATCTTGGGACTTGGGCACCCGACACCCAGAGAATAGGAAGCTTTTAAAGAAAATAAGCATTACAGATGGTCACTGATAACAAATGTACCACTTTATTAGTTTTGGAATTACCCTTAATGAGGAATTTTAAAACTCATCATTATCCCATGGTATTTAAACTGTATTTTCTTAACCTGTCAGTTCTGACTACACCACCCCTACCTCTTACTCATGCTGAGCTTGCCCCACAGTTCTACTACAACACCATATTCAAAAGAATTATGGTTTATTTCTGAGGATCACTTTTCAATGACTTTAAGAGTTTGGGTTTGGGTTTCATTGCAAAGCAATTTAAAGAGATAAAATACCTTAAAAAATCATATGCCTCACAATTTTTTCTACCTTCTATAGTCTGTGTCAAACAAAACCTTGCACGATCTGCATTATATTTTATTTCTTTTTGAGAGCTAGTCCTTCTCTGCAGTAAATTCATTTTAGTTGCAATAAGAATGATACAGTGGTGTAGTGGTTATTGTTTTTATTCTCACACTGCTAGCTGCTGCTGTATAGTTCCCAGCAGGAATGTTTTCACTGTGAACTTTATATGTCCTCCCTGTGTTTTTTTTTTTTTTTTTTTGCTATTTATGCTTTGCATATTTTTATAATTAAAATGTTTTAAGATTTTATCATGTCAAAATTGTATGTGTTTAACATCACAACCTTATCACAACATTTTATTGTAATAAAACATTCAGTTACCTCTACAAGGTTCATATAAAGCATGTCTTACTGTCTCCTTACCTTCCCTCTCAAGCTGTCATATCAATGCCATATCCCTTTATCCTTCACCTCTGTTGTACCCTTTGCATGAATCATAGCATTTAAATACATTATAGGACCTGTAACAAATGGTAACTTTCATTTCATCAACCATCCCCAGTAACATTTTCATTTACTCCGTCGCATATCGCCTGCTCAGATGTGATCTCTGCCTAACATACAAAGCTATGTCAAACCCAGAGGTGCTGGACATGCTCCACTTAAAGAAATCCCAATCCCTCTGAGCTACACGCTCTAGGGACCTAAACCATGTCACCACAATAAACAGAACATGCCGGAGGGATAGATTCCTGTCCCAGAGACTTCCCATACTCTGGAATAAACTACCTATCTATATCAAACAAAGCTCCTCATTAGCACTCGTCAAGAAAAATCTTGATGATTGGATGGGAAATAGGAAATTCACCCCGGGGATCACCTCTGTGGCTCTGTTTGACAGTGGCACAGGAAAATAATTTTCTTGGGTGGCAAAAGCCAGGTTACCTTTTTGGCTGGGCTTGTATAGGCCCCAGGGCCGATAGCCTAGTACCTACCTATGAACCTATAACATGAATATTTTTGTAAAAGTTCAGAGAATTTCTTAATTGACTGAGCTTTGTTTTACCCATACTAGCTGATTTGGGGTAATTTTGTCATCTTAGCTGATGAGGATTCCATGGTTCTTACCTCAGATTTCTTTTCTAATTAAAGCCTTAGATCAGTATAGGTGATTATTGCTATTACCCATAATCACGGCCATTCATTAGACTTAGTATTTCAACTCATTGTGATCAGCTTGAGCCTGGGGTGGAACCATTCTCTCTCTCTCTCTCTCTCTCTCTCTCTCTCTCTCTTTCACACTACCGTTTAGTCTGACCTAGTGTAAAATTACCTAATCTTATTATCTGTGATTCTAAATGAGTTGGGTATAGGAGTTTATCTAATTATCATTATCAATGGCACCTTATTTCCTTTCCTTAACCTCTTCCTTTTCATAATATGAATCATTGTGGTAGTTAGGATGTTCCCGTTGTGCTCCTCCTCCCTGCAGTCTCTCCATTCTCAGTCTGTCTTTTTCTGTATATCACCATCTTTTTGCCCATCACAACTATTTCATCATCTTTAATTTCTCTTTGCCTACCTCCATTCTCTGTTACCCCCTTCCTACCTCCTTGTGGTCTTCACTATATTTCCTACCTTACTACAATCCCTTTGTTGGCACTACATGTTTTCCACCTCTATTATCATAGAGGGGAATTCAGTAAAACTCACAATTTTTTTGTGTACATGTCATGGTGCAATGTGTACACAAGCACGAACAATTTTAGATTCAGTAAGCATCACTTGGCAGCGCACAAGCATGCACAAACAAGGAAACTTCCCTGGAATGCAAATGTCCTCAAAAGCAGGTGAATCTTATGTAAATGAGCCAGGTGGAGCGATCCAACAAGCAGAAAGGCATCCGTGTAGAATCTGTGTCAGTGTCCATAGTACACAGAATTTTTTTGCATACAGGAGTCTGCACAGACAGAAGGGAATGTAAAAGTCCATAAATATGGGAATAACTACCCTGGAAATGTTAGATCACAAACATAAAAGGTACATTGTGAATGTCTGAAAAAGGAAGGGAATATGTAAAAGTAATTATAATTTTTATGTAATCATTTTGACATGTTTGCGCTATGTGCTGCAGTGCACAAACATGCTTAACAGAATATAATAAATAAATAAATAGAAAATAACATTTCTAATATGGTTTTCACAAACGTACTGTAGGACCTTACGTAGGGTCAGTACACGGTGCATACTTGCTGTTACTCAGCTCACGTGGCTATTAACTGTGTAGTTTCTAGGCTGTCTGCATGGGTATGTAAGCAAATGAGGTGTATTTCTTGAACTGCTAAAAGGAGCAAGTGTCTGCATGTGCAACTTGTGTAGGCTCCTACATGATTTTAATATTTCCACTGGATGTGGATGACATCAGGGGGTGTGTCTTATTATTTTTAGGATTTTTTTTGTTCCCAGGGCACATGTGTGGTGCACTACATAGCTTAGCATCTTCTCATGAGCAGACTACTCATGTGACAGTGATGATGGAAACAGCAATCAATTAAAAACAGATATCTTCAATAAATATTTATAACTTTTGAATAAGCTATGCTATGTGTTGTGGCACATAGAGCTGCATTGTACACTAAAGTAGGGCCTTTACATTATACCAATTAAATCCTGGGCAGGTAAACTGCATCATAATTAGTCAATCCCACATGGTGGACCTAAAGCAGAACTGTATAAAGTATGCATACACCCTATATTCTGATTTTCCCTCAGTACTCTGGGCCATTGAAGTAGAGACTTGGGGATTTTAACTGGGATAATGCTAGGGGCTGCTGCAGCTATGCTACATCTGTATGTGCTAGATGCTGATGTCAATGTTGCTGGTGCTGCGGACACTACACTTAGAGCAAGAAGGAGAAGAGTGTTCAGGCCCAGGGTAACTTTCCAAGAGCTACATGAGCTGGAGATTGTAGAGCACCACAAGGTGGACAGGGACATATTATAAGAATTCACTGAGCTTTGCTGCCCACAACTCAGAGCCAGAGCTAACAGAGGGGAACCCATCCAAGGGGAAACAAAGGTATGTGTAGCCCATAGGATACTAGCTACAGGTAATTTTCAAAGACCAGCTAGGGACATGATGGGAGTGTCACAACCATCTGCAACCAGGATACTCAACCAATTCCTGGATGCTATGCTTCCACATGCCAGCGAACACATATCTTTTCCCCTTTCCCCTGAGGCAAGGGGAGTAATATGCAACATTTCTACTATGTAGCACACTACTCTAAAGTACTGGGTGCCATATATTGCACACATGTACACATCAAGGCACCACCTGGTGAGCAGGATACAATTTACATTAACCACAAGGGAGTACCACTCCATCAACTGCCAGGTTGTGTGCAGTGCCCAGGGGATTATGCTAAATGTGTGTGCTGGCAACCCTGGCAGTTATCATGTCTCCCATATCTAACACACATCACAGCTGTACCAGATGTTTGCTAGGAGGGACATCTCACAGGATCATTTACTGGGGGATGCCGGCTACGGCCTAGAACCATGGATGATGACACCCATCAGAAATGCACACACACTCATGGAAGAACGCTATAGTGAGGCACATGCACAAACTAGGAACATCATAGAGCATGTGTTTGGGCTTCTGAAGTCACAGCTCCAGCACCTTGATATCTGGTGGAGCCCTGCAGTATACCCCAACCACATGTTCACTGATATTCACAGTATGTGCTAAGCTACACAATCTGATCCTGTGGAAACAGCTGCAGTAGGATCAGCAAAGAGAAGGGATACACAGCCTCCCACCAGTGCCTAGGTCATCACAGCTACAGTCACAGGAGGACTCGGAGGAGAAACCCCCTGTTGATGTCCCTGTAGGCAGATGTAGGCATGCTCAGTACTCCCTGGCTTTGGCTATGAGACAATGCATAGCACATTCACTGACAACCTAGGGACCTAGGAGCTGACACCTTACTTCTACTCACATATATAAATTAAAATTGATACCATGCAACTCACACATCCTGTACCTATCCATGTATTGGCTGTGTACTGCTTGCATCAGACAGAGTCAGCCCTGAACTACAGTTGTGTCAACTGCTGCATTTGCAGGCTAGTTCTGTAGCCTATGCAGTAGTCTAGTGGATTTTGTGATATGTCATTGTATGTATGGATCTCGTACATTATGCATGTAACTATAGTGGGCTAGTTGGACAGAAATTATATCCACATGGGACTACAGATACCATTTCCACTAACATGTTTTAATTTTTAATCAGTAGGCCTCATGCATGGAATATTCATGTGGTCTTACTGCAACAGATTACTGGTACATTACTGAAGGGAGATGTTAGACAGTTGGGTTAAATGGTAGCCAGACTATAGCAGTGATGGTGAACCTTTTGTGCTTGGCATGTCAAAAATCTGGAAAATGCCTGTCTTGACCCTGCTGGCGTGTCACTCCACCACCCCCCGATGAAAGAGAAACAATTATTTACATATTCATTTATATAAAAAAATACAGTCCAAACATGTGTGCTGCTAGGTATTAAAAAGTAAAAGAAAAATCAGTGACTTACAATAGAGAAAACAATATGTGCACTGATAATTGGACTTAAAATAGTGCACAAAAAATTACCCTACTTTTAATAGTTAATTTTGAATTGAACTGAAAAAAAACATGGAACACATTGCATTTGATTTGATTAACATCAATGAATGACTCTTTTTGTGGCTAAGTTTTAATAAATAATTGCAGGGTCACATATTTCTAGCATTTTTGTTCATTCAGTTTCTTTGGTAACTTGGATGTTGGTGAACGCAGATGTGTCACCGAAAACGTCATGGTGTGTCACTTTTGACACGTGTCATAGTTCCGCCATCACTGGACTATAGTGTATCCCAGCAGAACATGTGGTATTGTTTCCCCACCCCAATACAACAGTGTTCCTTTGTAACTGCTGTGACAATAACTCATCAATGGTATATGAGCATTTCACTCAGTCTCAGGACAGTAATATAGAAGTTGATCTTACATTGTATGTCTTAGGTAATGGAAGAATAAACATTGTACTTCTTTATGCAGGTGATTGTGTGATGGATGACCCCTTGCCTGTCAAGCAGCTTCTGTGACACAAATGACTAAAGCAATCACTTTGTGCGATGGTGTTATGGTTCTAATGAAGAAGTATCCACTTTTTTTTGGATGTGAGGTATTAATAATTTGTGTTTTACAGACTGCCAGTCTGTGTGTGCTGTACTATTTTAACCCCTTTCACATATCAATTACATAAGACAACTTTAGAAAATCTTAGCCAATGTGTGAGTGAAGTGCAGCAGTGCAGAAACAGGGAGAGATGTCATATTGTGTAATAAACAAACTCCCAGACTGGAGTGCAGCTAGGTGTGGGCTGGAGTCAGTTTATAACTAGTCAAAACTCAAACTGGGCATGCTCATACACTTAGTTAAGCAGAAAGCAATTCCGTTGCTCCTGGCACAATGACTATTAAAATATATATATGTCTACATATACACACACACACATACACACACACACACACACACACACACATATATATATATATATATATATATATATATATATATATATATATATATATACATATATATATATATATATATATATATATATATATATATATATATGTATATGGATTCACTTTGAAACCTCGAGATACTGAAATATCAAATGTCATTATCTCGAGAGTAAAACAGCAAAAGTGCAATTGATTGTGTTAGTGCGACCTCGGGGTTGGTGTATATAAGTAGCAGGGGTGTGTGGGGGGGTTGCAGCCACCCACAAGGGGGGGCAGGGGGGCTTGCACTCCTGCTTATAGTTTGCTAGTGCTGTGAGATTTTATTTTTTGTTTTTGTGTGTTTATGTGGGGGGAGGGTTTGTTTTCTTTTTGACTGTAGATTTAAATGTTTTGGATGTTGGTGTTTTGATTTGTCATTTTTTTTTTGCTCTTTCATGGTTTTGGTCTCGAGATACTGAAATTCGATATTTCAGTATCTTGAGGTTTCAAAGTGATTCCATGTGTGTGTGTGTGTGTGTGTGTGTGTGTGTGTGTGTGTGTGTGTGTGTGTGTGTGTGTGTGTGTGTGTGTGTGTGTGTGTGTGTGTGTGTGTGTGTGTGTGTGTGTGTGTATATATATATATATATATATATATATATATATATATATATATATATATATTTATATACAAATATGTATTATAAATATATATAAATATATATATATATATATATATATATATATATATTATATTTAGATATATGTGTATGTATATATATATATATATATATATATATATATATATATATATATGTCCCTGTTATATAGTTAAATATATATATGTATATATTTGTGCATCTCTGTATTGCCTGACATACCCAGATTATGGTGAGTAAAGCTGCACTATGACACACACACACACACACACACACACACACACACACATATATATATATATATATATATATATATATATATATATATATATATATATATATATCCGCAGTAAAAACCATAATGGTGCTGGCAAGAGTTACCTCCAACAACAATGAAATGAACATTAAAAAACAAAGCAGGAGGTAGCAGCCATGACTATGTAGAATAACAGCTTTATTAGTAAAAGAGGTGAGCACTTTCGTGGCACCAGCCACTTCACCAGACAATCAAAGAAGAGTAAACACAGCATTTATACCAAGCTTATCATTGCCATCAACTACCCAATTAATCCTTAAAACCATATACCTAGTATAAAAAGTTTTATACCTAGTGAGAAAAATTTTAAAAGCTTAAAATTAAATACAGCTTGACAATAGAAACAGCATATCACATCATACAACTTAATATATATATAATGTTGGTCAAAGGACTAAAAGTAAAGTAAAGGCTCAAAAGTAAATAATGCACTTACTTACAGCTCCCTGTGCCTTCTAGAGTCACCACACATACACCAACAAATGAACAAGTTGTGTAACGTATAATGTTGTATACACATGCATTGACAGGGCAAATTGTTTTTAACCACAGACTTGCCCATCCAAAAGCAAACAGACACATATGGCCAAAATGGCTAATGTTTCCACATAGCTAGGATAAAAAACAGTTATCTGTCTACTAAGCTACTAGATGCAGATGACAGTAAGAAGTGATGTCACTCTGCAGGCCACACACTCTGTTCAACCCAAGCCTTGTTTATCTCCTCAACAAGTAGTTCACCTGCAATCATTTATAAAGCACACGGGCTGTGGTGCTTGTGTTAAGTATTAGGTTCTGTAGTGTGTAAGACTGGATAGGCAGGGATTCTAATCTCACTTCACCCAACTTGGTGTGTGTATACGTATCTCCTACAAAACAAGTGTGAATCCCCATTGACTTCCAAACTGCAATGGATCTGTGCTTTTTGTGCCTTGCAGTTGATGCAGGCCTCAAAGCTCCTGTCTTCCACAAGACCTGTTGATGTCATCTACCATAAGAGTACTAACGGCCATCTTAATGTCAGACATAAGCTCTGGTGTGTGCATTAAGTACTGTTATCTGCAATGTGTTAGACTAGCGAGGTAGGGGTTCAAATATTATTGCAGCCACCTTTTGTGTGTGTGTTTGTGTGTATGTTTGCTGTGCACTGTTCTATAAACATTAATTAGTAGTGGTACTATTCTCTGTAGCCATATTGGTGTGTGTGGATGTTAGTCAGAGAATTTTATATCAGCCAATGGGATCATAGTATCATCTGAATTTACTAGGCTAATGGCCCTAGGGCCTTTACAATCCTAGCCACATTATTACCGGTTTTTATACAATTAGCACGTATTGCACCTGTCCAAGAGGGGCACAGGCAGAACCCCCATCATGAAATTATGGTTACACATCCAACAATACAGATTGCATCTGAAGAGGGCCAATGAGGTGCGTTGTTTGACATTAGGTGGGAGCCTGTTCCAAAGGTATGTTAAACTCTGGTAGACATATCTCTTCCTCCAGCATGTTTTATTGATGTCACATACCAGGTTAAAGTCCTTACAGTGAATAATCTGTGTACCATTTGACTTACCAATATGCAGCATTTTCAATAAAGTAGGGTCATAGATTGCCTCATATGCAAGGCAGAGATCACCTCTGAGTAGTCTGTATGACACAGACTAAAGTGACAGTGACTTCATATGATCCCCATAGGGCAGATGCTGAAGACTTGAATGTCCCTTGTGGGGAGCCTTTGTGGTCTTTGCAAATGTAACTACTGCTTGGAAACATACATAACAAAATGGCCATTGCACTCAAATAAGGGCCTGATGAGGGAAGAGTACATGGAGGTTATACCTACTTCATATTCAGGTGACAGTGTCCTCAGTTATAACATGAGCAAGATATAATGCCCTTCTTACTACTGTGAAAACATGATGATCTAAGATAAGGTAGGTGTAAACCTGTGTGCCCAGGTTTGCGTGCTCAGGTCTCTTACCCCTGAGTATATATGTAAGGTGTTGCTATTGATGTGCTACTTAGCAAGAACATTGATGGTTCCAAAAGGAATGATGCTAAATACATTTTCATGGAGTTTAAGGCCATGATTGTGGCATCAATCATTTGGTGATATATGACCATCTTGTAGGATGGCAACATAATTTGGTGATTATATAACTGCTCCCAGTTTGCAGGCATCAGTATACCTTATCAGCTACACACATTCACTTTGTGCATGTATGTCAGATAAATGTATTGTAAACATTACAGACCCAGGACTGAACCCTGTGGAACACCACTGGTCACACCTCTGGTATTGGAGGTGGATACCCCAATTCTGACTATATGATTTCTATCAATGAGGCAGTTAGTGACCCCTCTAAAGATATTACTTTTTATAGATAGTTGGGTGGGTTTATCAATGATTCTTAAGTGGGGGGTAGTGCCAAATGGCTTGGCTAAGTCCAGGTGGTTGTATGCACATATGTCCTCTCATCCAAGTCATTGGCTTAACAGGCATGATCTCTCTTTCACAGATACAAACAATGTAGGGTCAAGTGTTTGTATATTACTTATGTCTTTGTTGATAAGGTCCATGATCATTTGCCCTATGGCCTTACAGATATGGCTAGTCAGGCTAATAGGTCTACAGTTCCCATGGTCAGTGGATGCACCACCTCTGTGCAAGGGGCTAACAGTGGCCATTTTCCAGTCAGTCGAGATGCAGCTGATGGTTACACTATGACTGCAAATAGCTCCCAGTGTGTTAGTAATCCGTGTTGGGTCTCATGTAGGATGCAGCCTGGGATGTTATTAGGTGCAATAGATGCTGCGTTTGTCACCTTAGAGAGGCTATTTACTACCTGCTCTATAGAGAGACAATGTATGGGACAGGTTGTAGGGATGTCATGGTGTATGTGTGGTGGGGACTGGGATGTGAAGTTGTAACAGAACCTATCAGACAGCAAGTTAGCTATGTCTACAGGTTCATTATATGTGGTATAGTTAACCACAAGTTTGTCAACAATGTGGACCTTCCCTTTTACTTTACAAATGTAGCTACACAATGCCTTCTGGTTGTCCTTCGTGGAGGTGGCTAATTTTGTCCCATACTTTGTTTTGCAGAACTTCACAATGACACTTATTTGCTTGTTTAAGCTAAGGAGGGACTGCTTCCATTTTGGGGGTCTTTCTTCCTCCTAATGTTAGACCCCAATATCTACCTTTTATTGTAAAGCCTGCTAATGGCAGTTGTCCACAAGGCAGGTTTGCTCTGCCATGAGGAGCTTGTTTTGCTTCTGTCAGGTACAGGTGAGTCAATGCAGTTGTACAGGTGCTTGTATAAAGCATTGGTGTAGAGCTTGGCATAGTTACCAGTTCCATATGAGGAGGTGGTGCAGTTAAGCTATTTATACCATCCCATAGGAGTTTATAATCTGCTTTGTTGAACTTTATTACTTTATCTGCTGCAAGGGGGTGGGTGTCAAGTGTGATACTTACTTTGGATGAGACCAATTTGTAGTCAGATGTCACCAGGGAGGACCTCACGGTGGAGGTTCTGCAGTGGTCACTCATATTGGTAAGCACCTGATCCAGTACGTTGTCTCCCCTTGTGTAGATGTCAACCCACTGGTCCAGGGCATTGTAGTTAAGGAGTTGACTAACCTCTGGGCAAGTGAGTCTGAACACGAGTAATCTACCCAGTTGGTGGGTAGTTAAAGTCACCCAAAAACATATTGTTTTGATATATCTTGATAGCCTCAAGTAGATCCATATAAACACAGTGGGTGTCCTGATTCATGGAGTTCCTCCTGTGGCTGGGAGTGGATTGATTAGGTGCCCTACTAGCAGTCAATAGCAGCTGCAGTTTCTCCAGGGAACCATACTGTATAACCACTATGGATGCGTATCCATCCTTAATGAATATATATACACCGCCTCCATTACTTTGCATGTTTTAAGTTTGAGGTCTGAATGTGTGGAAGGAGGTGTAGCCTGGTATGGTTGTGGTGCTGCCCACAGCCTTGACCCAGGTGTTTATGATTGCACAAATGCCTGCATCTTCCCAGGTAGGGACAACTTCCAGTGAGTGGAGTTTCGTGGTGACAGTCCTACCGTTTAGCTGCAAAGACATGATGTTGTTTGTAGATGGCATTTTCTCAATGGAAAATTTCCCTTGAGACACCACCTAACAGCCACATTATGGAGGTGACAACAGCCTTGGCCAGTAGCCAAAATCCCAGGGGTGACAGATGAAGTCCATGTCTGGCAAAGCATTGACGTTTGTTGAGCAGGACATCCCAGGCTGACAGATAGTGAATCCCCCTTGCAATGACACCACAGACTAAGGCAATTATTGAAATCAATGATTTTTCCATTTGTATTGAGCCATCGTCCTAGGTGATGGTAAAATGTAGCTCAAGGCCAGAGGCATACCTGCCTGAGACACATAGTCTGTAAGCTCAGTCATGTCTCTGCATACAGTCCAGAGAGGTATGTCTCAAGTCATTCATTCCAACCGGTACAAAGACGTAGTCATAACAGTACCTGATGTTGACAGTCTTGAGTGTATGTGTGATATGGCATATCCTGGCACATCACAGAAAGCTGACCTTTCCCTTATGTTGCCTGGTGAGAGGCACATCAATGTGTCTCATGATGCAATCATGTAATGAGTAATATGTTTGTTTTTGTGTTCTGCCTTAGGTGTTTGACCGGTGAGACAGTGGTGTGTGAGCTATTATGTCTACTGTGTTCTGCAGAGGTATGATTATGTGTAGTGAACTTGCATTTGGTTTTCTGAGGTGTCTGGTATTTACTTATGTGTCTGGTAAGGGCCTCTGTACATGTAGGTATGTGTGATGTGGGTTTAGGTAGAGTAGGAGGTGAGGTGTGCATGTTGGTAACCCGCTATTTGTCATATGTACTGACTGGTGTATGAGAGAGCATGGATTCAAGGTTTTAATATAGTCACATCTCTCACACATTGTGTTTGTGTAGACTAGGAGTAGAGGGTTGGGAATGCTTTCTACATCTCATCAGCAGTCAGTGATAATGCCATTGGCAATAGATTCTTGCTTGTGTATACATCACAACAGGCCATGGATAGGCAGTGGCCTGACAGATACTTTAATTTAACATGTTGTCACCTTTATGTTGTCATCCTAAGGTAAAACAGTACATGAAAGTGTGGCATAACATGGTAGATTGAGTATGATGTCTTGCCAGTCATGTGGCACTTGCATTAACCATAATCCTGTTATTAGGCAGGGTCACAATAGCATACCTACAAATGTGACAATGTACAACTCCAGCAAAGTTAGGGTCATGCTGCTACAGCCTTCTGGTTGACAGCCTCAAGCGGACTGTCTCTAGGCTCTCTTTGCAGTGAAGATGTGTATGTCCATGCACGCACAGAAAACTTGTTCAACTTTGCAATCATTACTTTGGCCTTGCAAGTCTACAATAGCTGTGAAGCAACCAGACAGCAATTAGGTGCTGTGTGAAATGATGTGGGAACACAGAATTGTGTTCTGGTAACATAACTGTACAGTACGACATACCTAGGACATGTGGGAGGGAGAAACACATTGACTGAAGGGGGCCACTCCTCTGAAGTAGGCCTCACATCCATGTCATACAGAGGTCCACCATTATGCTGTTGAAGGGTGGGCTGCATGATTTGCTGTGAAATTGTCACCTAAAATGGATCACTGCCACTGTGGAGCTTACTAGAGCAACTTTGGGCATCTATGTCACCTGACATTGAACATTGTATTGTGATGCAGCAGCTGTGCTCCTAGTCACAACTGAATAAAGGAAGCATTTGTCAATGAAAATAAAGTAATCCACTGAAACACAAAATGCTAACTGCCATGGATGTCCAAGAATGATGCTTCCAAAACTGGATATAACTAACCTTTGTTGTAAAAACCGTTGTTAAAATAGTTGAGCGCTTTCACCCATTGTATATGGCTTTATCAGTGCTTCTAATCACCATGAGGTCAGTACTCTAGTCAAATCCTATGAGGCTTGGAATACAAGGCATAGTACATGCAAAAGTCAAATGATTGCTCTGGTTGCTAATCAGGGCATCTACTTGGAAAAGCATATGTCAAGCTTACAGAACCTTGCATTATACAGGACAACTGTGTGGCTCGTCAAACAGGCTGTGGCCTGCTTCTCATATTGAGCTTGGTACTAACGTTTGGCTTCTGGTGAGAGTAAAAGAATAGGAGCTTTATATCCCAGCAGAGTATGGCTTTTGTGAGACCAGCAGTAGTAGTAGCCAGACACCAGCCATTCAGGGCACTCCCCTCTCTTCAGCATTCTTCACAAGGTAATTGTTTGTTTTCAGTACTTACTGCTTGATTAGTGACTAACTGCAGAATAACTGTCTAAATACTCCACCTTTACCTTTACAGGTTGTATGCATGTATTAGTTTCCCCTCCAGTATTTGCCTGTGCTCTGTACAGACTCAGTCACCTTGGGTGACAATTTTCTTGGAATCCATGATGGAATTAACTGCAATACCAAGTTGCACATAGGACAACCAACATGCAATGACAAGCACTGTCCCTAGAAGTCTCAGTAGTCTGATATTTAAAGCCATGAAAAGAATTATCATGGAAATGTTCAATAAAAATGTAGTACACCTACAGACACTGGACCAAATCAGTTTGGTTTTGTCAAGGGCAGATCATGCGTACCCTACCAGGTGGACCTTACTTACATAAACAAAGCAATGGATAAGGGGAAAATGATTCACTCCATGGCCTGAGAAGGCATTTGTCACTATTAGACCATCAGACAATTGTTGACAAACTACAGAGGTTAGTTACAAACTAGTATGTCAGCCAGTGGATAGTCAAGTGGCTGACAGACATTATCCAGGACAATAGCACTGGGGAGTCCACCACTACAATTAAATCAGTCACCAGTGGTTTCCTTCAAAAATCATTCCTGGGACTGCTCCTTCTAGGCATTTATTAGTCTGCAGTCATGGCCATTGCCATTGGCCTCTGACTGACTAAATGTGCAGATGATTGCAAATTAGGAGCTGTCATTGAATCCCACACTGATTCTACAGTTATCCAGGATGGGCTGACACAGACATTCAGTTGTTGTCAGAGCCATGGACTAACAGTAAATGTCAAGGAATGCACAATACTATCCTCTTGGGAAGTCATCCACCCCTGGTAACTATCATATTGACCGCAAACCTCCAACAGTTGACCCAGTAGTCAGTGACTTATGGACACGCAGATAGTGATCTAGCCTCTGACTGTCATGGGTCGGTAATATTTGGGGATTCATTCTATGTTGCACAACCTATAAACAAAGCTATGGCATGAAAATCCAGGAAAGTCACTATTCCAATGTATTTGGCATTCATCACACCTATCATTGAGTGGAATGTCACGTCTGGTATATAATTAACCAGGCATATCTGACAACTGTAACATCCACAGAGATTCCACAGTAAACCAATACAATGTACATAACGTGTCCTATGTACACAGTGTCAAGTAAGTGTGCATTTTGTCTCCCACATGCTTTGGAGGGGAAATGCATACCTGCCATGCAGGGAGGTGTCAGACCCTACTGTGTACCTCCTGCATATTCAAGAAAGGACTACCACGGGAATTACCAGTCCTACACACCTACACCTTAACTGTAGTATAAATAGGACCTACTGGAGAGATGGGTATGTAGCCCAAAGATTGTACCCAATATGTAACAGGCTCCCCATCCATGTGAAGCAGAGTTTTGCCCTACCTCAAATCATTTGCAAGTTACACAATAGGATGGGGAACACAACAATAACTGCTTTAGGACAAATGTCTCTAATGGACATAGGGAAAACATAGGTGGCTCATCTTCCACACCCTGGCTTGTAAATGTCTCAGCTCCCAAAACCCTGCTTTCTCTTATCAAGGGTATCAGACCTTGTCAAAGTTTAGGGATGTACGGCTAGGCTGAAAGAAGTCCTTGTTTTTGTTAGCCTGTTATACACATATGAAACTATGGAGCCATGCACCTATATTGTTTTACCTTTCTGATGACATTTTTCTTCTGGGCTGTCATTCCATCCCATGCTCTGACATTGATGGGATTATTGCAGATGTATACCCGTATGTGTTTTCTACACAATCCTGAAAGTAAAACGTAAACAGTTCCATGAGACACCTTTCATTGTGTGACTACACAGTCATTACAACAACATGCAATGTAACACACACAAAACAATGTGGTTTAATCATTAGAAATGGCAGCATACAACATCTGTAACTGACCAGTACAAGTAGCATGTCAAAGGCTACAATGGATTTAACAAATACATAATAATTGAGATAGTCACCCTGTGGATCAGACATATAGCTTCATTTCCCTGCTTTGATGAGAATGATGACAGGGATGTGGTACAGGTAACATCACTTGCACAAGGTGTTGTATGGGGGTGCAGGAGGCCTAGTCTGACCCAATAAGTAGGCAAGTGTCTGTGAATCAGAAAGGGAAGCAGGCAAGATGGACCATGTAAATGTGGTGTGTGTCTACAGGTGACCTGAATGTGACAGTGGAGTGCAAGTGTCTGCATGAACACAACCAAACTCAGTGCTAGCCCTACATGTCTGTATGTTGGACAACTTTGAGCTGTGCATGGCAGAGCTAACAGTTCATCATCTCGGCCCCCAAACATGAGAACTGGCTCTGCCAAGAGTTGCACTGCCACCTCCATGCCCAAGGTCAGATTCTGGGCTACTACCTGAGGTTGACTGCTGTCTGCTGGGACTGTGTCCTCTACAAGAATGCCCAAGACCATGAACCCATGGCCTGCCACATCTTGATGTGAACAGCACACTCGCCTCTGCAGTGCTGGATGTACTACCACTATGGGAGCCTGATTGTGCACGGCCATGTGGACTCTCAGCAGATGTAGTTCCTGACCTACGTCCATGAGTCTGATGCTCAACTCCAACCAGATGTTCCATCACAGACAATGAGCATTCAAAGACAGATAGTTTGCAATCTGTCTCAGACCAATGTCTTTCCACTGTGTCAGTCAACCAATCCAGGGTATCAGCAAAGTGGAGGAGGCAGTCACTGATGTCAGACTGTACTGCATCCATAACCCTGAGCATTTGTCTGGAGTTCCTTTTGGAATATTCCTGTGCCTCCATGATGGCCCTAAACATATGCCAAGTAACACATGATGAGACACCTGCAACAGGTGGTGGAGGAACAGGAAGCCTCCTAAGAGCACCCCTATCAATCCACCTGTGTGGAACCTCAACAACTGTTTGGCTATGACCAGTGTCGACACTCACTGCAGCCACAGTGGACACACTTCCCTGTTCAATGTTCCCACCCTCCAACTGTCCAGTATCTGTGACCTCAGGGGACTAGATATGCATAGGCATACTGACAGTGTATGGTGATAATGAGGGTGGATGAGGCATGTAACCAGTGTGGCAGATTCAGCCCCTGCAACCTCTAGCTGTGCTTCACTTTGGCCACCATCATCATCAGAGTCTGAATGGACACTGCCATCTGGTTGTGAGGGGACAAAGACCAACCTCCCAGGTCACCTGTGATATAAAGGGAAAAGCATCACATTAATACCTGCACTACTATGCTCTGTAGTACTATGCTGCAATATATGTTAAGCTGTATACACTGCTGTCACTATTACAGTCTTGTATAACCCACAATCTGATATAGTAGGACATGAGGACATTATTTTCTAACCCAAATCTGTAAGTATTTGAAAATAGCAGATCTTTAAACTAGAATGTCATGGGCAAAACATAAATTATTTACACTGTTGCCATTGTGTAGAACTCTGCACAGTTTACTGGTATGGCCATCTGAAAAGTCCTGACAATACTGTAAAATCAATCACTGTGGTCACATTTACAAGGAATAGGTATGACCCTAAAGTGTGTACAATCAGAACATATCTGTGCATTTGTCAATCATGTAGACAGTACATCAATCCAGTCAGCAGGCCTGGGAAGACACTAGCTGATAACCTGAAGTAAATCTACAGCTCTGACAAAAATGTTTTGTGCTTACCAGCAACACAAGTATGGCCTCTTCCTATTGCTGACAGTCCTGAAAAACATTTGAGGGAGAGGTAATGTAAACAGCACCACATGTTACATTCTAACATTGGTACTATGTCCAAATATCTCCCATTTACAGTAGCTGCTATGTTAACAGGTATGTGGATCACAATCTCTGCATGAGCTTAAAATTGTAGCTAATCTCCTTCCCCCATCCCATAAAACACCTGACACCCATGCAAAACTATGTACACCCTGACATGCTAAGTACTACAGTATTCCAATGCTGATCCAAAAAAAGCATTAGTGGATGCTCCTTTTGTGTGGAAACGATGGCACCAACATCCACGACATATTGTGTAATGGATGCACGACATATTGTGTAATGGATGCCTGGGAGCTGTCCTCTGTTGCAAGGTTCTCTAAGAATTCTTTAGTGGTTGACAGAGGTTGTTCTACTGCAGGCCCACCATCTGTAACCTGAAGATCCCTGGCCACATCCACTGCCTGTCTGCATGCCGAGTGGATCATGTCTGTGGCATAGTGTTGTACCTGATCATGTGTGTGATTCTGGTGACCCACAGCATTTATGTTATGAACCAGTTTGTCCCACAAGGCTTGTCATTCTTGCCTATTTGCCCTCCCTCTGGACAGCAGGACTTGGTAGTGTTGTCTTAATGCCTCAATTATGAGGTCATTTTCAGCCTCAGTGAAAGGTGGGCAGCATCTGGCATACATGATATCACCTTAGGTACAAAAAAATGAGAACATATGTCAGGATCACATATGTGGGTGTACAGTATGTACAGATACGGCAATAGAGGAAGGCTAATCCCAGCTTAATTACACGTCTTATATGCAACAATGTGCAAAACATACAAAGGATGTGGAACCAACTAGGATAGTAGCAATAGTGGCCTACTCCTGTTTTTTGCCATGACAGATACTCACATTCTGTATGATCACACACCCAACACAGGGGCCCATTTGTAGTTTGGCCCATAGCAGAAAGCTACCCCCCCCTCATAATGTATGTATAAAATACAATGCCAAAT
The DNA here is from genome assembly GCF_019279795.1 of Protopterus annectens. Classification (NCBI taxonomy): domain Eukaryota; kingdom Metazoa; phylum Chordata; order Ceratodontiformes; family Protopteridae; genus Protopterus; species Protopterus annectens. The sequence goes on along the minus strand of NC_056747.1, from coordinate 1,061,405,190 downwards.
AGTTGTATAGTATTACAACTGCTAACAAAGGGAGTTGCCAGGAGACCTATGTCCCTAGTTAACAGACAGCATTATACCCTTGCTGTAGCCTACATCCTATGTAGGTGTTACACAGCTGCAGATCAATGCCATGTCATCTATACAGTCCTATACTGATGTAATCCCCTTTCTCCCTAAGTACATTAAAACATATACATCATGTTGGAAACAAAATGATTACATACTGGATGGAGTACAAAACTCCTCTGTTGAAAGATACAGATATATAAGTCTTGTGCCAACAAGGTCACCATAGAAAGTAACTCTCATACACAATGGTTCCCCTAGCTGGGAGTTTCCCTTTTTAGGATGGTTCTCATTAGTAGGTGATTGCCTGTGAACCAATCTGTGGTTCAAGAATGCTAATTGCAGCATACACAGCTGATATGCAGTATAATCAGAAATCCCATGCAAATATTTAACAAGATATAATGCCTCAATGTAGAATCAATCCCCTTTCTCATATGTTGGGGTAGAAATTACTGGGGCAAAGATACTATGTCAGGACAGATAGAATGTTCATAGTAGATGCTTATTACATACAGATGTGTGTGCTACAGGCTGCAGCAGATGCTGATGATGCAGACAATAAGCATAGTCAGAGAGGCTGCAGAATGCGCAGGGCAAAAACACTTATGAGTAACGGTGTGACCTGTAGCAGCCTTGGTGTACAGCCAGAGCATGATTGAGGGAATCCATCCCACAAGAAATTGAGGCATGTGTTTAAGGTATGTTAACCAAAGGTATCATTAACAGAGAAAAAGGCAACATGCTTTTTGTGTCTTAGAACAATGTAGGGGGTACATTTACCATTATGTCAACCATCTGGACAACCACCAAGTCATGTGTTATGTTATGGCAGTCATCTGGAACATGTGCTGGCAACCCTTGCTTCTAGCACGACCTCCATATGCATATGTTACTCGTGCAGCTGTGGTTACCTGTAATATCAGCAGCATATCATTGTGTGCTGCAGTCTGATATTACTGGTCCTCATTTGAATTACATACTTCAAAATCCTCTGTGAATGCATAATAATGCATGACTTGACACTGTATGCACTTTCTAGTGTTGCAATATGAATATGTTAACTATGTTCCCATCTGTAGGCCTTTAACTTCCATCACTGAAAAGCAGACATTTCATCTGTACTGCTTTGGGTGGAGAAACAGGTGATGAGACAGTCATACATATCAGAATTCATAATGGTGATGTACACATACATGTATTTTAAATGCTAGACACCACTGTATTTGAACCCAGCACCATGTGGACCAAAATGAATGATTTCAAAGCATTTAACAGACTGAACTACTGAGTCACTGTTACAGTAGCTGTATTTTTACATATATAATTGCACACTTACATGCTGTTACATACCTCATTTACATCTATTATTATGTTTATGGCTTTATAAGGATGTATTTCTCAACCAGAGTCTCAGTTAAACACCTATTTTTCCATTAATCTTTTAGCAGGTGTATTTTTAAAAGTTGCAGATATAATTGCACAGTTACCTGCTGTTAGATACCTCACGTACATCCATTATTGTGTGTCTGGCTTTATAGTGATGTATTCCTATACCAGAGTCCAAGTTACATTCCCATTTTTCTATTACTTTTTATAAAAAAAAATTACATGATGTGGCAAGATGCACAACATTGCTTGAATACGCTTAATGATGGGAAAATGGCAAGTATTATGTTTTGCTTAAAACACCTGTGTTAATTAACAGCTGTGTAACTTGGCGGGTTGAAGCACTGGTATGTAGGTGCAATGGTCCTGGACCTGAAATAGAGTGCATGTGTACTTTTTGAACATGATTAACATTTTTTTCACACACATATAGCACCATTTAGCTTAGCTTAGTGATGCTGTGCATCACACAGCATAATGCAAAAAATCTTTAAGGAAATGAAAAATAGAGAGGTAGGACAGTGGTGAAATAGGGTGCAAGCAGGGGGGAAAATAGCAAAAAGCAGGTAGGTATGTGCAGGAAGGGTGTAGGAAAGAACCATAGCTATCCATTTCTTGTACAGCAACAACTGTATACTTTAACATATTTTTAAGCTGAATTTTGAATGTCACCTCCAGAGACAGGAGTGAGGACAACATAAGTGCATTTTAAAGCCAACTGGTCCAAATTGTGTCCAGTGAGCACGTGCGAAATGGAGAGCTATGTATGGGACTTTTTTTGGGACAGGTGTCCATTTTCTTTTTTTTTTTAAGATGAGAGTGGAATGTTGGGGAAGGTAAATAGCTATGTGGGGGTTAAGTTGGGAAGGTGAGGAAGCTTATGCAGACAGATAAGACAGACAAGATAGCAGCCAGGGTTGGTGTGTGATACAAGAGAGGAGTGACCACCTTGGTTGGGGAGGGTGTTGTGAAATCCCAGTCCCATGGGCGTCAGACATGGTAGCAGTGTGACTCAAGTCCTCACCCATGGGACTGTCAGCACTGTACCTTCACTGCTCCTGTAGAGACAGTGGTTGACACTGGTGCCTGGAGCAAGGCTTTTTCACCAGGATGGACAGCATGCTCACCATCTGGTGTAGACATGCACCAACAGTTTTTTGCAGCAGCCAATACACCATGCCTGGCAGTTCATCACAGGTGAGATAAGCACCCCTCCACTTCCACTTCCAGAGGGGTGGTCATCCCCAGCCTGTGGTGTGGAACTACCTGATCGAGCAGGTAGTGCAGAAGCAGCAGAGGGGGAACAACCAGGCTGAAGTCCAGATGTGCTGGGGCCCGCTGTTGCAGCCAGGGGAGCTAAAGTAAGTAGATCACCTGGAACCATCCTACCTTGTCGTGCTGTAGGGAATTAAATATAAACTTAAAGCAAAAATAAACATAACCAAACAAATGTAATTAATAACATAATAGAAAATAATAATGAGTAATGGAAATAAATAGAAAGGAATACAATGAAGAACACAACAATAAATAACGTAAATGAAAGTATTTTAATAGCAAAGCAATATTAAATTATTAATAAAGCCAACATAAAGGTAATTACAAATAATATATTACTATCAAATCATAATAAATATAATTAATACATTAAAGAAAAGATGGGGTGGGTTGAGAGAGAAGAAACAACATTAATAACTTTGCAGATGATATAACTTCACAGTCTACTACTACATACTTCTGCACATGTCAGATTTCAGTTGTGAGAACAATGACTGCTAATATTGTACAGATGATGCTGCATGTACATAGCTTTCAAACTGTTAGCATGGCACATTATGGGCTAAGCCCTACCAAATGGTGGTAGAAAGGCACAACTAAAGGGAACATTTTTACATAGTGTGCTCATACATTAGTAGCAAGGTGCTCTGATAACAGATTTGCCATTAAATTGTATTCCAAGTAATGTCATATATCTGCAAAACAAGGACTAGTCATATGGGGCAGTAGTCATTACATTCTCCAAAAATCATGACAGTTGAGAGGTATGTTCATGTACACTAATTACACTCGACTGCTTATTTCTCAGTTGGCTGCCATGGGATTAGAGCCCACAAGCAGTGACTATAGGAATAATGTGCACTTTATTTGAATATAATAAATTCTCAAAGCACTGTCTCCTTTAAGACTTTTATTGCAACATTTTGTGTGAAATTGTATATTTGCACACATGCATAGCTGTGTCTGGTGTCAGATTAGAAAACAAAAGTAGTGACCACAAGAATAATGAGATTGAGGACTTTATTTGAAAACATTACTTATCAAAGCACCATCTCCTTTTACAGTGTATTGCTTAATGTCGCTTCACATCTGGCATTTACAAACATGTATCATCTGTCAAGGACTTCTGTTAATTTACCCATATACCCTGTTCATTTACTGAGTGCTATCTACAGCATATTTCAGGAAAAACTATCAGAACTCAAGCTTGACCTTTAATCTGGGTATTACACTACATTTATGTCTGACATTTGTTGGTGCATTATTTAGTCATACAAATGTATTAGTTGACTGGTGTCGGATTAGAACACACATGCAGTGAATACAGGAATAATGAACACTTTTTTGAAAAGACTACTTATCAAAACGCCATCTCCTTTTAAACTTTATTGATAATATTGCTTAAAATCTGGCATTTAGACACATGGATAGCTGTCCAGGACTTCAGTTAACTTACCCGTATACCATGTTCATTTACTGAGTGGAATATACAGCATTATTTCAGACAAAATGAGCAGAAAACAGGCTTGAACCTTACTCTGAATATTGCACTACATTTATTTCAAAACAGTGTAAGAAACTTTTCTGTGTGGAAGATTTGGGTCTATATCAGAACACCGAACATTAAAAATTTCAAGTGTTCTAATATCGAACCCTATGAATCGAAAATTTAAAACATCGAACATTCAGAACAGCGAATTTTTTTCCTAGGGAAAAAAATTGCTGTTCCAAAACACATACACACAACACAAGCACGCCAAACAAACAGCAATCCACACACATACACCTAAACTCTTACACCTAACCCTACACTAAACTATACATACACCACTAACTATCCACTTACCTTAACCCAAACCTTAACCCTAAGGTCCGTCACTATCACACAGTCACCTCACCCGCAGCCTAACCCTAACTCACCTACCCCGCCCTAACCCTCATGTCCACACAATCGCACACTTACCTGACCCGTGCCCTAACCCTAACTCACCTAACCTGCCCTAGCCCTCACGTCCACACAATCGCACACTTACCTGAACCCAACCCATAACTTTCCACCACAGTGCTGAAAATACCCAAATACAGAAACGGACAACCAAATTATTTCCCTAGGAAAAAATTCGGCTTTCTGTTTCTTCAATATTTTCAGTGTTCGCTGAAAACGGGTCAACATTAGAACACTCAAAATTTTGAACGTTTGAAGTTCTAATATAGACCCAAAGATTTTCAGTCCATATATCTCTAGTTAATCACTGTATATTAATCCAAGCAGACAAAAGTAGTAGAAGTAGTGAACTTAAACTCATCTTAAGTAAATAAATAAATAAATAAATAAATAAAATAATAGAAAAATATATAATTGTACAGAATTACTAAGTATTAGAAAGTAATCCAAGCAAGGCAGGCAGTCTGTTTCTAGTCGAAAATCCTTTATTAAGTACACAGACAAGTGATCCAAGTAAAACAAAACCAGAAGTAATAGTTTCCTCACAAGCTATCTAAATATATATATTTATATATATATATATATATATATATATATATATATATATATACTTTTTATCAGGTAAGGGAGTGGTTTATTGTACTGTAGAACAAAGTGTTATTGGTACACATGTTAAATTCACATCCCTTCCCCCATCAGTGTGTTATTTGAGCTGGTCCTGCCCTACTTAGTAGCTGTCATAATAATATTACCCTTATGTGCTTTAAATAAAAGTTATAATGATGTGGTACTGCTTATTTAACCGGATTATTAAGTAGATTATTAAGTCTGTGATTTTATCCAAGACAATATACTATATGGCTGGAAATATATCAACCTTAGTCCATTTGGCAGTCAAAATATATATATAAATATATACATATACACTTTGCATGTAAAAATCAATTGTAAAAAACATATTCTATTTGCATAACCTATTGTTAACAAAGATCGCTTTTGTCCTTCTAGACTTCTTCAGGTCTGTGTACAAGAACCCTAAAAACTATCTATAAAAATATATATAATTGTATAATTAGTATTGTTATTACACATCATTTTGAATAAAGTGGAAAAAAGAGAACCAGAAAAAGAAAAAATAATAAGAAAAAATGTATGATGATGGAAACAAAATATACACTTAAATTACAACTGATTTAAAATGGTATGTAAAACCAATTGGTAGAATAAAATAAAATAAAATAAAATTAGTCATGTAAACAATGTGGCAATTTTCTAAGTTCCAGTGCACTTTTAATTGAACAGTAGTAGTTTAGTCTAGGCTTCCTAAAAGAGTTCAGCTTTAATTGCCACATGCTTTCATGTTTCTCCAGAATATTTGGAATGTCTCCTTCAAGATCACCCAAGTCTATGAGATCCAGGATCTGGAACTTAAAACCTGTGCATCTTTTATGAAAAGAAAGATGTTTGACTAGTGCATTATTTTTACATCCAGAGCGGATTTCTGACAGATGACATAAAATCCTATGTTTAAGTTTATTTACGGTCTTGCCCACAAAGAATGCATCACATTCATTGCACTGTGCCCTGTAAATTACTTTTGTAGTGTTACAGTCTCTCCCTGCACTGGTCTTAATGATTTTTTTAAATAAGGGCAATAAAAACTTATCACCTTGCTGTATAAATATACAAAATGCACAATTAGTTTCACATCTTTTAGTGTTTCTCTCATATGGTCTAGGTTTAAATTCAACAAAACTTCTAATGTTCCAGGCCTTCCTATAAACAAAGGATGGGGCTTCACCTAAGATGTTAATCAGAAAGGGGTTTCCTGTGACAATGTCCCAGTTTTCTTCAATAACATTTTTGATACTGTGATAATCCAATGTGTATGTCAGGATGCAGCTATTTTTGCATTTGTTATTCTCTGTGGAATTTCTTAACATTCTCCTACTGGGGAGGTTAAGTGAAGGTACTTCAGTCCTTTTCAGTTCTATAATGGGTTCCAGGATGTTTGTTAACATCTGACTTTCATAGCCTCTCACTAGAAAATCATTCTCTAAGTTGTTCAGGTTTCTCAAAAATGGTTCCATCTCTGTGGTAATTTTAGCTAATCTATAGCCTTGGGACTTCACTACATTATACTTGGTTTTTGTAGGATATAGACTTTTACTGTGGAGTAATAAGTTAACCTTCGTTAGTTTTCTGAATAGATCAGTGGTGATTCTGTTATTGTTGGTGTCCTTGGAAATCTGCATATCTAAGAAAGTGGTTGAGGTATAGCTATGGGAAGAGGTAAACTTCAGGAAGGGGGTTGTTTGATTGAGGTAAGTCATAAAATCTCCAAGCTGCAAGGTGTCACCTTCCCACACAATAAAGATGTCATCAATGAAACATAAATAGCATGTGACATGCTGCATGTATTCTGTGTTGTTTAAAACAAAGTCCTCTTCCCACTTGCCCAGAACTATGTTAGCTATGCTGGGAGCCATGGCAGTCCCCATTGTTATACCAGTTTTTTGTTTGTAGTGTTTGCCATTGAAAGTAAAGAAACTGAAGTCCAGTACAAGATTAATGAGCTTGCTTAACTTTTGCAGTTGTGCCTGTGTACCTTGATTATGTTTCTTAAAAGACTTCATAGCTGCTGTTATACAGTAATTGTGAGGGAGCACTATGTACAAGGATTCGACATCAATAGTTAATAAAATACTGTCAGCTTCCACTGTAATGTTTTTTATTTTCCTCAAAAAAATCCATTGAATCTCTTATGTATGACTTATTCTTTTCTGCTAAAGGTTTCAGCAAGTAATCAAGGTAAATGGCTATGGCTTCAGTAAGGGACCCTCTATTTGCTACCACCAGTCTATAAGGTGGGTCTTCTCTGTTCTTGTGTGGCTTTGGTATTCCAAAAAAGTAAGGTAAATGTGGGCATGGGCTCCATAAGTAATTGTAAAGATTTTCAGTAATACGTTTTTCTTCCCATAATGTGGTGAGATTAGTGTTCCATAAATCATATGCTCTTTTTAATGTCATCCATGGTAAATAACTCACAAAAATCTGTTATCCTCCAGCATGTTCTCTATCTTTTGGTTGTACCTAGTGGTATCCAGTCACAAGTATACCTCCTCCCTTGTCTGCCTTTATTACACACCTGGATTTATCATTGCCTAGCTCAATCAATGCTTTTCTTTCTCCCCATGTTAAGTCATAAAGTTTTTTCTTAGGAGTTTTTTTAAGGAGTTTCCTGATATCCATCTCACATTTCACTTCAGAAGCAGCTAATATTTGATGTAGTGCTGGACTATAGCTGCTTTGCCTTTTTATACTTTCATCAATAGGCTTATTTTCAATGCCATTACTTTTGCCATGAAACTGTACCCTTAAGTTGATCTTCCTCACAAACATTTTAAAGCTTATCAGTACCTGAACAACCTCACTCCTGCAGCTTGGTACAAAAGTAAGTCCTTTGGACAACACACTTTTTTATCTTCAGTGCTTTAACAGAATGGTTCCAGATAAGTGGAGCACCTGTTATTGTGGCACCTGTTATTGTTGTTATTGTACCTGTTATTGTGGCTGGTTCCTCCGTCTGAGCCTGGGACCTAGGTTGTAGTCAGGGTTCCAGTCAGGACTCACCAGGTATTTTATTTCTCTCACCCCTGTACACTGTTTGGTTCTCCTTTCTCCCTGGGGGTTCATGGATAGAGTATGAGATCTCTGGAATTCCTCCTCTGCTTTCTGGAATCTCAGTCGGTTGTAGTAGTATTCCTCACTGTGGCTGTGGTGGGGGGAACCTGGTAAGAGGGACAAACTCTGGGGCTCTGGTGGTGGTCATCGTTCTTGTTCTGGTACTGGTGCTGGCTTTGGTATTGGTGTAATGGTTGATGTCTGTGCTGTCGATATTGGTCTTCCTGAAGAAACCGGTCTCTGTGAAGGTGCTGCTGCTCTTGGTAGCTGGATTGTCTGTGGTCCCAGTTGTCCTGGTAGTCCTGTAATTTGTCCTGTAGAACTCTCTGTCAGTTCTGGTTGCCTCTATGGCTTATGCTCCTGTCCTGATTCTTCTCTGATGTCAAAATCTTCTGCAGAGTGTTGATAGCCAGAGCGGATTGGGATGGTGAGGAATGGGATGTTGGGGGCAGCCTCCTGGTGGTCCTGCATTGTGCCCCTGTCTGGCTTTGTGTGAGAATCTCTGCTGGGAAAATCCCATTGAGGTCTGCTGGCATGGTCATAATTTCCCTTATATCCCCTTTTATAACTAAAACCTTGTCTGTTGATGGTTCTCCTGTTGTTGTTGTTGTTGTTATTATTATTGTACCTCCTAGTAAGTCTTCCAGGATTATCTTTGTCAAGTTGAGCTTGTTTCATTTTATTAATCTTTCTTTCTTTAATGGACTGCTCATATCGTTTCACTCTTTCTTTAAGCAGCTCAAATTTAGCATCTAGGTCATTGTGGTTCTCATTTTCCAATGCTATTTTTAATGATGTGATGTCAGCCTTTGTAGCTTCCTGCAAACTAAGGTTGTTTCTTACTAGCAGAGGAATAAGCTTGTAGCTGGCATCCTCTATAATATCTTCACATTCCTTAGAAAGTGAATCATCCATACTTTTCCACATTGGTCTTTTGTTCAATCTAAGTCCTCTGGGTAGTCTTTTCTTATCTATGCTTTGTTGTAAATAAACGTGTTCCTAGTAGGTTCATAGGTTCATAGGTTCATAGGTTCATACTAGGCTATCTGCCCGAGGGCATTTACAAGCCTAGCCCATAGTTTTTTTCCCCTTTAGTATGGGGAACTATACCCATTATTTTGCTGTGCCTCTGTTGAGCAGTGACACTGAGGTAATCCCTGGGGTATATCTGCGATCTCCCATCCATTGGTCAAGATTTCTCTTGAACAAGGCCAGCGAGGTGCTCTGCCTCACATATACCGGGATTTTATTCCACAGCATAGGGAGTCTTTGGGTGATGAATCTATCCCTCCAGCACGTCCTATTAATAGCCGTGTCGAGGTTTAAGTCTCCCGCCCTTGTGGCTCTGACGGATCTAGATTTTTTGAGGTGAAGCATATTCATCAAATCTGGGTTTGACATGGCCTTGTATGTTAGGCAAAGGTCACCTCTGAGCAAGCGGTAGCGACTGAATAGAGCTGGAGTTCTTTCAGTCGGGCAGCATAGGACAGATGTTTGAGACCCTTTATCCTTTTGGTGAGGAACTTTTGTGGCCTCTCCAGCTGCTGCAAGTGTCGGGTCAGATACATTCCGAATGGGGCATTGTACTCAATCATTGGTCTGATGAGTGATGAGTATAGGGAGACTATGACCTCCCTTGATCTAGATGAGAATCCCTTCATGATAAGGTGGGCAATGTAGAAGGTCTTCCTAACTACTTTAGCTACATGGGTGTCGAATGACAGACTACTATCAACCTGGGTCCCCAGGTCCCTGATAACTTCTTCTGTACTCAGTGGATTGCCACCTATTTGGTAGCTAGGGGTAACCTTGTTTTTCCCGAAGGGTATGACTATGCATTTTTGGCATTTAACTTTAGGCCATGGCTCTGGCACCAGTTATCCGTTTCTGTGAGACCCTTCTGAAGGATATCTGTGTCAGATGTGTTTTCTACTATGGCCCAGTTTGCAGTCATCTGCAAACTTTGTCAGCCATAACCCTCCTGTGTTTGCTTGTACTGGAAAAGTAGATGCCAAACAAGAGTGGGCCCAGGACTGAGCCCTGTGGTACACCACTTGTGACAGGCTTTGAGTCTGACATGGCGCCAGCAACTCTGACCCTGTGGGTTCTGTCACTCAGCCAGTTTGCAACCCATCTTGTGATGTATGGGTTAACATTTAAGCTGATGAGTTTTTCAATGATACCCGAGTGGGGTATTGTATCAAAGGCCTTCGCCAGATCGAGGTAGGCTGTATGGACTGCCTTTCCTCATCAATGGCTTTGGTGACTGTTTCAAAAAGTCAACCAAGTTTAGAAGGCATGATCTGCCTTTGACAAAGCCAAACTGGGATGGATCCAAAGTCTGCAAATTCCCTATGTCTTTATTTATGAGGTCCATTATGATCCTCTCCATGGCTTTGCAGATAAGGCTTGTCAAGCTAATGGGCGGTAATTTCCAGGGTCGGTGGAGGCACCGCCTTTGTGAAGTGGGACCACAGTTGCAGTGCGCCACTCCTGGGTGCGTATCCAGAGGTAAGACTATGATTAAACAGCTGTCCTAGCTGTGGGTTTAATTCCTCGTTGAGTTCGTGGAGCACACAGCCGGGGACACCATCAGGTCCCATGGATGCTGTGTTTTTGCTTTGGAGAGAGCAGTTCTCACTTGGGCGTTGGAGATGTTTGGGGGCTGCAATCGCTTGGTATAGATATCTCTCCTTTTGGGGAGGGGAGAAGTTTGCACTGAACCTGTCAGCCAGTATGTTGGCAATGTCTGTAGGATCAGTAATCTTCACATCATTTTGAACTAGTTCTGAGCATATCTGGGAGTTTCCTCCCAGGTTTCTAACATAGCTAAAGAAGGCCTTATGATTGTCTTTTGAGTCTTTAGCTATTTTTCTCTCAAAATTTGCTTTGGATGATTTTATGAGAGCTCTTAGTTTTTACTTATAGTGATCAAGGGTGTCTTACCTTTTAAGGATTTTGCTCTATCTTGTAGTAGCTTCCTCCTTTTGTTGTAGAGTTTGTTTATGGCTGGGGTCCACCAGAGTGGACGCTTGCCTTTGGTACAAAGAGTCTTTGTTTTGCTTGGGATTGCCTTATCCATGCAGTCCTGCAGGTGCTGGTAGAAGGCATTTGTAAGTGATTCAGCGGCTTGAGTACTGTTTTCCGTCAGCTCGGGGCCTTAAAGGAGACCACACTAGTCTTTAGAAGTGTGAAGTCGGCTTCGAGAAGTTCTTTACTGTGGTCTTTTATTTCAGGTGGGGTGGGATGAGGACCTCCAGCGAGATTAGTTTGTGATCTGATCTCACCAGTGAGGGGTATACTTCCGGTGTTGAACATTGTGCTCCCATGTTCGTGATGATGAGATCAAGTATGTTTTCTCCTCTTGTGGGGATGGTGACTAGTTGTTCCATGGCATTTGAGTTTATGAATTCCAGGAACTTTTGGGCTAGGGTGTTTGGGCTTGAGTAGTGTTCCCAGTCTATATTAGGGTAATTAAAGTCACCTAGTATGATGGTGTTTGGTGATACATTTATCCCCTCTAGTGTTTTCAGGAAGGCCATGTGAGGTTCCTGAGTTTGTGAGGGTGGCCTGTAACATGCTACAATTTGCAGAGCAGTCTTGCCTATGGTTAATTGCACCTGGATGGTCTCCGATGCATCGTGCGTTGCCACCAGTCTTGAGGTGTGGGTGTCTTTGATGAATATGGATACCCCCCCTCCTTTCTTGGTATTGTCCGGATTTTGGGGCCGGAACGCATGATAAGAGGTAAAACCTGATAGTGCTGGGGTGCTCTCAGGAGCCTTGAACCAGGTTTCTGTCACTGCACAGACATCGATGTTCTCCATACTGAGAAGGGCCTCGAGTGCGTGCATTTTGAGATTTAGACTTCTGGCATTGAGCAGCATTACCCTTAGTTTTTTTCCTTTTTTGTGTTCTAGGGTGGTAGGTTTAGAATTTGAGCCTTGCCTAAAAAAGGCACAATGGGGGTGGCAAGAGCCTTTGCCAATATCCGGAATCCCAGGGATGACAGGTGCAAGCCGTCCCTTGCGAAGCAGCGTGGCTTGTCCAGCATGTCATCCCAGGCAGACAGACATTGGATCCCCTTTGAATGACACCAGAGTTTAAGCCAATTGTTAAAGCTGATCATCTTATCTCTGTATTGTGGCATCATTCTTGGTGAAGGTAGGATACTGCTCAAGGTCAGGGTCATACCTGCCTGGGCTACATAATCAGAGAGCTCCTCAATGTCTCTTTTCATGTAGTCCAAGGAGGTACGTCTCAGGTCGTTTACACCAGCGTGGACAATGACTGAGTCATATTTGTACCTGCTGTTGAGAGACCTGAGTGCTTGCGTTATGTGGCGGATTCTAGCGCCCGACAGGCAGCTTACTGTGACCTTCTCCTTACTCAGTCTGGTGAGCGGACGTCAGTGTGTCTGACTATGGAGTCACCAATGACTAGTGTGTCTGGCATTGTGTTTGGCCTTAAGGGCTGTGACTGTTTGACACTCTGACTGTGAGGTCTATGTGTTGCAGGTGTTGTGTTCTGAGGTGGTGGTTGTTTGGGTGTCTGCTTTGGTGGCCTCTGCTGTTTTGGTAGATTTTTGATCAGAGCCGCCGAGTATGTCTTTGTGTGTTTATGTGTATGATTTGAGGTTGTGATGGTACTATGTGAGACTGGGTCTATAGTGTGTGTGGTAACCTTCTCCTCCTGACTGGTCTTGCCAGTCCTATGTTGAGAGAGCTCAGCCTCCAGTTTGGCCGTATAGTTGCATCTCTCGCATGTATTTGTGTTTTGTGGGAGGAGGAGAGGGTTGTCTGTGTACATGAGGCAATTGTAACATTGCCTCAATATTCCCAGGTTCACCAGCTGAGCAGGAGAGGACACTAGCAACTGATCCCTCGACATGCTAGAAGGACTAGACAAAAAAACTTTAAAAGAGATTCCGGGGTACGTGGTGACCGAGAAATGGGGTTTGCCTTTTGGGGTGCTATCTATAAGAGTGCCGTATCAAGGTAATAAGTACTGTAGGAGCAAGTGCTAGGTTTAACAGATAGAGAAAAGTCTACTTGGAGTCAAGTAGAGATGATCTTTTAGGTATTAGAGAAAGTGCTAGTAACAGGGATGCTTAAAGGTAAGATTGAAAAGAATGCACTCTGCAGTGTGCACTAGAGAAGTTAGATATGAAAGTAGGTAACTTGAGTTTTACCTGTTTAAAAAGTTAAGGTTTAGTGGAGAGTTACTATTTTTAAAACAGCAAGATGGACTGAAAGGGGTGGTTACTTTTGTATTTTGGTACTATGAAATACTGTAGGATGGCCAATAAATTTAAATAATTGAAGGGGTGGGATTTCAAAAGTGATGGTTTTGTGATTACTCACATAAGCCAGTGAAAGTAGAGAGAAATGAGATATATGGTCAGATTAACATAAGAGGCGGGCAACTAGAAAGACAGTGGTATTTAACAAGACAACTTAAATGGGTGGGAGGGAGAGGAAAAATTCTGCCTGACTCAGAACAGAGAGAGCTGTGGTCTCTTTTGAAGTTTTAATATGCTGTTAAACAGAATGCAAGCAAAACAAGGTAAAGAAAACAAACTACAGTATTCAAAATATAGAAAGACAATACAGAAATACAAAAAATAACAGCAAACTAACCTTTCCTTCACAGCAAAGTGTAGAGTCCCTACATGCATTTCAGTTGCTTTTCTAATTTAGAAAAAGTCTCTGAATTCATATTTTCTGGGCCCATTCTTCCCTGTCCATTTTCTGTATCCATTTGAATCTGATCTGCTTCTGTATCATTCCAGATAGGTACAGTTAGTAAATCTTTTAGCCTGTCATTATTCATGTTTTAAAATGCTGGAATTCAACACCAATTCAGGGATCCTTTGATGAAACAAAAACCATGGTCTTAGAGATCAAAGTACCAACAAGAAAAAAAAAACAAACAAGTAATCTCCGTGGTAACCCAAAGTCTCAAAACAACCCACTAAACAAGTGTAGTGGGTCCAAAAACAAAACAGTGTAAGAAACTTTTCTGTGTGGAAGATTTTCAGTCCACATATCTCTAGTTAATCACTGTATATTAATAAGATCAGCCAAAAGTAGTAGATGTAGCGAACTTAAACTCATCTTAAGTAAAAAAAAAAATTAATAATAAAAAATATATAATTGTACAGATTTACTAAGTATTCAAAAGTAATTCAAGCAAGGCAGGCAATCTGTTTCCAGCTGAAAATCCTTTATTAAGTACACAGACAAGTGATCCAAGTAAAACAAAAATAGAGTAATAGTTTCCTCACAAGCTTTCTAAAGATATTTATATATATATATATATATATATATATATATATATATATATATATATATATATATATATATATTTTATCAGGCAAGGGAGTGATTTATTGTGCTGTAAAACAAAGTGTTATTGGTTGTTGTTATTGTTTGTCTTTCGGCTTTTCCCGGTAAGGGGTCACCACAGTGGACCTCCGGTCCGCTAATGATTGGCAGTAGATTTTTACGAAATGCCGAGGTGCCAGCTCGATGCCCAAACTTCAAAAAAGGCATGCCCATTTATGCATGCATGCCTTTCGTACGCTACCCAACCATGGGGAGGACATGCAGACTCTACACAGAAGGCACTCCCAAGCCCAGCCGAGAATCGAACTACACATGTTAAATTCACATCCCTTCCCTCATCAGTGTGACATTCGAGCTGGTCCTGCCCTACCTTGTAGCTGTCATAATAATATAACCCTTATGTACTTTAAATAAAATTTATAATGATGTGGCACCTCTTATTTAACTAGATTATTAAGTAGATTGTTAAGTCTGTGATTTTATCCAAGACAATGTACCACATGGCTGGAAATATGTCAACCTTAGTCCATTTGGCAATCAAAAAATATATATAAATATATACATATACATTTTGCTAGTAGAAGATCAATTGTAAAAATCAAATTCTATTTTCATAACCTATTGTTAACAAAGATCGCTTTCGTTATTCTAGACTTCTTCAGGTCTGTGTACAAGAACCCTAATATTTATTTTATTAACAAGTTATGCATTCTTTTTTTACTTTATTGATTTTATTACATGCTACATGCTTGCCTCATCCTGGCTAAACACATTGCATGGGACCGCATGTTGCATGCCCTTTCTTCTGCAGTTGTGGTAAGAGAGAGAAACCATTATGCATACCAGTTTTGCACAGATTAAGCTTGTATATTTATAAATTAATAGAAAACATACTTACATATCTGTGGGGTGTTCCCCGCCCATGCATCTTGGATCCACTGATCCAAAGTACCCCTACTCCATTGATAGAGGTTGTCATAATGGTGATGACACTGCTCACCAGTGTGGGGGATACCAGTTACACTGGCCAAACTATCCCAGGCCTCAGACTTGCATTCTGATCCCTGATAGTTGCCCTGCAGCAGCAAGGGTCCCTATGGCTCTACCAGGAGTCCAATGAAAACCCTAAACTCCAGAACATCCCAACATTGTGCCCTAAAGTGCAAACCTTCCCCACTCCAGCAACCATATCCACACTTAAGATCAAGCTCCAAGGAATACTGTGCAATTCCTGTCTATTGCCCTTTAAATAGGATGCGTTCCCACCATTGCCCATCATACTGTAACTTTCAAAAATGCGGTGCATCGCTTAGCATTGCACAGACTCACACAATTCATGTTTAGGTGAAGCTTAGCAATGCACAAACAGGAAAAGGCAGTTGACCATGTTTAAGCAATAGTTAGCATCGCACAACTTTTCTAAATTTTACAATAATTCAATTTAAAGTGAACTGATGTGTCAGTGATGTGATACAGCTCCACAACAGTATATGTAAAATGTATTACTACCCAGGACCCAAACACAGGATCTACTGCACTGTAGGTCATGACTCAACCTATGTAGCCAGTGGAATAGTGAAGGGAACTCATGTATCTTCAGATATACTGCAAAGGTGCCACTGTAAGTGTAGCCCAGCTTAGCTAAGTGGGTTTGTATGGTGCTAAGCACCACACAACTACAACAATTAAATGCATCCAGTTTCTATTTTTAGAGGTGTAAATATATATGACCAATACATTTCTAAAATAATAATGTTTGCTGATGATGTCTTACTTACCTTACCCAACTCCAAGGAAGTGTTAGGTGAAGTGGATATAGTAACAACAAATTTTCAAAAAATCTCAGGACTCTCCTTCAACAAATCTAAATCAAAATATTTATTATTAAATAAAAAAAGAACATACAGGTTCCAGTTAATCATATTATTGAAAACCAAGTTTCAACTCTAGACTATTTAGGAATAGTCCTAGATAGGAATATAGAGGAAAACTTACAGCTTAACTATGCTAAAGCCATAGAATTAATCAAGACATTAATAAGTAAATGGAATAATTTGTTTATAACATTTGATGATAGGTTACAACTGATAAAAATGGTTTTGTTACCTAAAATATTATATATAGCACAAGCCCTTATACTTCCACCAGGAAAGAAAACCCTTAAAGAAATCAGTTCAACTCTGATGAAATTCCTATGGTACCTCAAAATAAATAGAGTGGCATATTCTCATCATATCAGACAATGGGAACAAAGGAGAGTTAAAATTCCTAGAGATTGAAACTTATATAAAGGCATCTATATTTAAAATAGTGATGAATTGGATAAATCCTAGATACTCTTCCAGTTGGAAACAGTTACACTCCATTATACTGATGAATGAAAATTGTTTATCAAATAATGCTTTGGTAACTGACAAAGATAACAAGATATGGCACTATTTAAGTTAAAAATTACACTATAGTACAACAAAATTAACTAAACTAACACTAATAAACAATATTTTTGATGCGTTTAGAAAATTCATCAACACAAATTTAGATATAAAACTATGGCATAGATTTTTAATACCATTTAATATTTCAAATGATTTCTCTGATAAAACACATAGAGAGATTTTTGGTTTATGGAAAAATAATAACCCATTTTGTTGGTTGCAATGTACTGAAAACCAAAAAGCTTTGAGCACATAAAGTATATTGTCAACCTATGGCCTATCCCCTAATGACTGGTTGGTTCTTTAGAGTGTCACAGCATACACTAAGGATCTCTGTAGAATAATACATAACTCATCTTTCAAAACCGTACCAAAAATTATAAACTGGATTTTTGGAATTCTATATAATAATATAAATGTTAAGAATGTATTATATCTATATAACACTTTGTCTATAAGGCAGCTCCTAAAGATTCTTACTGGCAATGCCTAACTAAAGGGGTTTCAAGTATCAATATCAATGGAATATAAAACAAACATTTTATTTTCAGTTAAACTAACTTCTTACTCACAATTCTGGAGGATTTTCATTGGAAATTTCTACACAGATTCTTTTTGACAACTGAGCAACTGTCAAAAATGAACCCTTCAAACAGAAAGTTATGTTGGAGATGTCATCTGTCCACTAATGCTGACTGGTCTCATATTTTTTATGACTGTACTAATATTAAACCATATTGGAGTGAGATTAACAAATTTCTTCAAGCTATCTATGTTTATATATTTGTTTTGACAAAGTCCTTAATTTTATTGAATGTTGTTAATAGTAATAATATGAAGATATTAATATGAAGATAGCAATATATTACCTGTATTTGTTGTGGACAATGTTAGCAATAGCCAGAAAATGCATAACTAGAAGATGGACCTCTAATGTAGCACCCACAATGGGGAGTTCCTATCATCACTGAATAAATGCATACTAATGGAGTAAAGAACTAAAGAGTTAAGAACTTTTCCTAAGCCATGGGTTAATAGTCTGTGGAGGAAAGCTTTGAATTTGATTGATACCCTGCAGATGGAACCAAACTCTTCCTAACTATCATGGTTTATATATTAACTTATTATTTAACTACAAATGTTTTTAGCTGAATCTTTTTTGAGAGGCTGAATGTAAATACTGTAAATAGTTATTGAATATTATGAATGTGTTAAATTATTGTGTTATTTCATCAAAATAAAAATCATTTGAGTAAAAAAAAAAGACAATTCCAGGCCAGTCATCTCAGAGCTAAGGGTTCTTAGTGTTTTCTTTCCACCTATCTTGTAGCTATGCTGTTAAACCCAATGAATCTGTTGTTGCCTACCTCTTATGGTAATTTGACAACATAACTCTCTCCCTCTCCATGTTTATTGGCTGTTGACAATAAACACATAAATATTATTTTGCAAAGTCTTTCCCCTTATACTACTCCCGAGGCTAAAATACGTTTTGCTTCATATTGAGTGTACTGATACAGCTTGCACTGATTTTAATATCAACTTAATGATTTTTGTTTTACTATAATTAATTTACTGGTTCTTGCTCGTGGCAGAAAGTTTCCAGGCTAGTTGTTTTGTACTGAACTTTAAATACTCACTGCGAGTTCACCAAAACATTACTTGAAAACTAAACTCCAAGCAGTTTTAGATACCCCTGTCCCCAGAGTCATTCCTTTCTGTATCATTGACAGCACTTCTCCATAACTTCCGTATCCACCCTGATTGAGATGGGCATCTTGAGACAGTGTAAGAATTTTCTCATGCTGTCTGACAATCATCTATTACTAAAACAGAATAACAAAGTATGTGAGAGATGTACACATATAATATCCCTTGGACTTGGAGGCAAAAATCTTACACACAGTAAACTCAGACACCAAAATTATCAGCAGTACACCATACAACACACCTCTCCAAGCTCATCACAATAAACTTAATCTAGCGTATGTTCAGGGTCTAATGATTAACTTACCTAAACCTCAAAGACCAGCAAACCACAATGCAGGCCTACAACACACTCAACAAATTAAGCCTACTTCCTCAAATAGCACAAGGAGTCCCAAAGTCACAGATGCTGAAACCATAAGGCAGGGATTGACCCAACTAAATAATCTTGTTTTAGATGACTCTATTGTAAGAAAGACAGATGTGCCTCTTACCAGGTTGAGCAAGGAAATTGTCAGTTAACTGCTTGTCTTTTGTCAGGATCTATCAGATCATGCATGCACTCAAGTCCTTGAACAGCAAACACCAGTATGACTTTGTCATGTTTCATGCTGGCATCAGTAGCTTGAGGTGTAGCCTCCTGGTCTATATGAAGAGAGAAATGATGGACCTCTTAGACTATGTGTCCAAGGCAAGTATGAGTTTAGTACTGAGAAGCATTCTAACTTCTCCAAGGATGATGCATTGATATGATCAAGGAGTAATTGATTTTAATAGTTGGCTTAGTTTTTGGTGTCATTCAAATGAAGTCCACTATTTGGCAGCCTGGGAGGGTATGTTCAGCAGACCATTCTGCTTAATCCAGAGATGGCCTGCATCAGTCCCCTTTAGGGTTTCAATTATTGAAAAAGAAATTGTCCATGCCCAAAGTCCCTTTTTTAGGCAATGCAAACCTGATAAACCTACCAGCATAATGAAACAAGCAAAGGAAAATATGAAGGTGCTACTGATTGATGCTAGGAGTCAGAACAGGAAACCCCACTCCCTACAAGTCCTTATCACCCTGGAGGATATTGATGTCTGCATAGTAACCAAGGTATGGTTTAAAATAACTGAGTGCATTCCAGTTGTGCAGAGCTATAACGCCTTCCACATGTTTAGACCAGCTACTGTGCAGCAGTTGAAAAAAGGTGGAAGTGTCTCAATCTACATCTAGGAGAGACTCACATCAAGGCTAGTAAAGCAGCATGATGCTGTAGAGCATCTACAGGTCCAACTAGCCATGAGAAAGGTGCAGTACTACATATTAGCTAACTATAAAACTCCCTCTATGACACAAGAAAGCCGCAATGCTTGTGTACAGTGACTGGAGTCACTCAGTATTAAACCCATTACTATTTTCTTAGGTGATCAAAACTATCGAACTATAGACTGGGAAATCTACATTACCACTAGTGCACAAGAACAGAGTTTCCTGGACTTTGTCAATACAAATAGCAAGGAACAATTAGTCAGGGAACCCACTAGGTGGGAATAACATCTTGGATCTTGTCCTTACTAATATGGGAGCATCTTGCACCATCCCTTGCATATCTTCATCACTTGTTAGGTTTGACCATAATGCTTCCTTCGAAACAAAGCTGAAACCAGAGATGCCATCCACCCAAGGTACCTTTAGAACTTTCTTTAAGACAAACTACCTTCTCCTAAGTGATACATTGCCAAGCTTCAAGTCCTCACCAAACCCAGCTGACTCTACTGAATACACAGAAATGTACCTCACCACACTATACCAGTATGTAAAAAGTTGCATAGATGCAGCTGTACCCCATAGGAACAAGTGCAGGGCAAACCATAAAAACAACTCACATGGTGAAACTCTGTCAGCAAGCTTTCTAATAAAAGGAAAATATTTTTGACTAAAAATAAGAAGAATAACACCCAGAACATTACAGCCCTTGTCAGACCCTGTCACTGAAATAAATAAACAGGGTAAAAAAGTGGCGTATAACAACGCTGAACGCCAATGAACCAAGGAATGAGCCCGTGCAACCTCTGGTAAAAATCCAGCGTGTTATAAAGTCATCGAACTTCAGAGCCAGTAAAATATAAATTCTTTATTCCACAAATTGTCAAGGTTAAGCGCTTTCACACACAAATCGTGTGCTTCATCAGAACACAAAAAATAGTCATCTCATCAAGGTTTAAATATACATTTTGGCGCCAACTGCCAATAAAACCTTTAAAGCTGCAGCACATTTAAATTTATATAAGCGCTGTAAATTACGCTAAAACTAACACCATATCAGTTTACTAATCACAACACACTAAAACAATCAAATAAATTCTTTTTTAAAAAAATCAAATAAATTCTTTTTTAAAAAATATATAAAATTACGTAAAATGATTATCGAGCTGTAACTAAAAGAATAAGTGTTACTATATGTCCCTATATGTGTGCGTTCATAAATATCAAATGCATAATCATAACATATATAGTATCAAATAAAATATTACATGTCAGGTATTGAGTGATCTTACCCTATAACACAGTTAAATAAACACTAAAAATAAATATATATTCGTATACAATACAAAATACAAAAAATACCTAGAAATTCATAGAGGTATTTTACAAAAGATATTTCCCCAAAAAAATTTTTTACATGAAAACATGTGTATCATAGTACTAATATTGCTTCAGATCAAAAAAGTTAAACTTCCAATATAGGTTTGACTGAAATAAATTCATGTAGTTGCGTCAGTCAGAATCTGCCAGTAGCATTCCTTGAATGCCAAAAGGCTTTTCATGTTACCCCCCCCCTGGGATTTGGCTTCACAATATCTAATATACTAAATCTAAACTCATGTTCCTCTCCCTTATTCATAATGTGTTTAGCTAAAGCGTTTTTGTCATCCTTCTTTCTAATACTATATACATGGGCATATATCCTTCTTCTAAACTGCTGTTCCGTCTTTCCTATATAATAGGAAGAGCATGTCATGCATTTAGCCAAATAAACAATGTATTTAGTATTACAATTTCCTCTCTTTGGAAATATCCTAGTCCTATTGTAATTCAATAAGACTATATCAGTCTCATCTGATATATACCGACACTGATTGCAGGTACCACAACTTTTAGTATAACTTTTAGTATAACCTGCATTGTGCGTCTCTTTACCTTTAGTTTCATTTTCCAACAAATATTTTAAGTTCCGTCCCATCCTATATATAAAGCTGGGCTTTGTTCCCAGTATACTTATCATTTCATCATTAACTAATAATGTGTGCCAATGTTTGGTCATTATCTCCTTAATCCTATTACTATGTGGACCATATTCTATGACACAAGATCTACTGTAAACATTGACTTTCTCTTTATTTTTTAATTCAGTAGGATTTGTTACAGAGTACTTGGTTCCCAACAAGGAAACATATTTAGTCCCCCATTGTTCAATCACTTTAGAACTAATTTTATGCATCATCTGTGCATTATATCCTCTGTCAACAAATAATATGGTAATAAACTGTATCTCTTTTAACATATCTGTGTATTCAGATGTCATCCTAAGTGCCCTTATACATTGTCCTTTATATATATTTCTCTTGGTCTTCATGGGATGACAACTCCCAAAGTCAAGATAAGAATTAATGAAGGTTTCTTTCCTATGTATTTTAGATTTGTACATCCCATCTTCCCTAGTAACAATAGTATCCAAATAAGGTACTCCTACACTATTGCTAGTAGATGTAAACTTTAAGAAGTCACTGCTGGTGTTTAAATATAGGAAAAACTCATCGAAAGTATCCTGATCACCTTCCCAAATGATGTATATATCGTCTAAGAAACGCGAGTAGTATTTTATTCTTTCTTGATATTCACTGGTGAATATGATCTTCTCTTCCCAGTTAAGCATTACTAGGTTGGCATATATGGGGGCACATGCCGACCCCATCGCCACACCTTTAACCTGCCTAAATATTTCACCTTCGTAAAAAATATAGTTATTGTCAAGGACAATGGACATTAACTCATTAATTAACTGAATTCTGTCCCAATCCAGGTCACTATGTCGAATAATGCTGTCACTGAATGCCTTTAAACCTTTATCTTTGGGAATACACGAAAAAAGATCAATCACGTCTATAGAGGCAAATAGTAAATTGTCACTTCCTTATGTGGGGTATCTAGATAGAAATTCCCAGGAGTCTTTTACCATATGCTCCACCTTGTTGTAAATATGTTTTAACAGGGAATCTATAGCAACCCCTAACGGAAAAGTTTTCGATTTGCTACCTGAAATGATGGGCCGAAAAGGTGGATCATTCACATCTTTATGTACTTTGGGTATGCCCACCATAGTAGCTAAAGTGGGATATTCAACCCTGAGAAATTTGTATAAGTCCTCAGTAATTCTGTTGTCAATCAAATATTCTTCCAAGTATAAATCTATCCTTTTGTATGCAATGTTCAACTCGTTTATAGAAATGGTCTCATACGTACCCTGATCGTGAAGTATACCATAAATTCTACTATTGTATTCCAAACTGTCATATACCACGACTCCCCCTCCTTTGTCGGGTTTCATGATTCTAATATTGGCACTAGATCTTAACTCTTCCAATACTTTATTCTCTTCAGTAGTTAGATTGGTTGGAACATTACACTTTCTAAATTGCTTATTTCTGTGATATATTTCATGTGTAACCAATCTTTCAAATCTACATACCTCCTTATTCATAATAGGCATAAAGTTACTTCTTTTCTTTAATGTGTTGGCATCTGTGTGAGTGTGGTCTTCTACATTAGATATGTGGTCCTTAAACATTATTGCTAAGTTTAACTTCCTCACATATTTCTTGATGTCACACACACAGTCAACTATTTTAAAGTTTTTTACCGGTATATATTTCATACCTTTAGAAAATAGCCCAAAATGGTCCATATTAGTGTAATTAAATATCTGAAAGTTGTTGTACCTACTAATATGGCCTTCATGTATTATATACGAATTCTGATCCATTTTGTTACTTGGCCCAATAACCCTAGGAATTTTCACCAATTCATTTGTACCATGCAGTGTTCTTACCTCCATGTCCTGCCTTTTGTCCATTGTTTATTTGGCTAAATGCATGACATGCTCTTCCTATTATATAGGAAAGACGGAACAGCAGTTTAGATGAAGGATATATGCCCATGTATATAGCATTAGAAAGAAGGATGACAAAAACACTTTACACATTATGAATAAGGGAGAGGAACATGAGTTTAGATTTAGTATATTAGATATTGTGAAGCCAAATCCCAGGGGGGGGTAACATGAAAAGCCTTTTGGCATTCAAGGAATGCTACTGGCAGATTCTGACTGACGCAACTACACCCCCGGGATTAAATGAATTTATTTCAGTCAAACCTATATTGGAAGTTTAACTTTTTTGATCTGAAGCAATATTAGTACTATGATACACGTGTTTTCATGTAAAAAATTTTTTTGGGGAAATATCTTTTGTAAAATACCTCTATGAATTTCTAGGTATTTTTTGTATTTTGTATTGTATACAAATATATATTTATTTCTTAGTGTTTATTTAACTGTGTTATAGGGTAAGATCACTCAATACTTGACATGTAATATTTTATTTGATACTATATATGTTATGATTATGCATTTGATATTTATGAACGCACACATATAGGGACATATAGTAACACTTATTCTTTTAGTTACAGCTCGATAATCATTTTACGTAATTTTATATTTTATATAATTTACAGCGCTTATATAAATTTAAATGTGCTGCAGCTTTAAAGGTTTTATTGGCAGTTGGCGCCAAAATGTATATTTAAACCTTGATGAGATGACTATTTTTTGTGTTCTGATGAAGCACACGATTTGTGTGTGAAAGCGCTTAACCTTGACTATTTGTGGAATAAAGAATTTATATTTTACTGGCTCTGAAGTTCGATGACTTTATAACACGCAGGATTTTTACCAGAGGTTGCACGGGCTCATTCCTTGGTTCATTGGCATTCAGCGTTGTTATACGCCGCTTTTTTACCTTCTTAGTATTTTACGCTGTTTTATTCAAATAAATAAACAAGGTAGAAGCTTAATAAAAACCCATGAAAGCCAAGTGTGAGACTAAAAAAGCTACCCAAGACAAAAAAAAAAATCAGAAACTATTTTCTAACTGTTTTCTTAATCTCAAAAGCACAATGCAGGTATGCCCTGAGCTGATTGTGACCGATGTTGCCTACACTGAAGCTGAAGATATAGCAAACCTACTGGCTGATAAATTTGTCACTAGCTTTACCCCCCTCTCCCTTCTGTCTGCCCCTCATGGTATACCCAAAACTAGCTTGTCTTCAACTATTACACAAGGCCAAGTCCTAAAAGTGCTAACAAAAGCTAAAATTACTGCATTGATGGGTCCTGACAATATCCCTGGATGCATCTTAAATGGCATGAATAATGATTTATCCACACCCCTAACAAAACTGTTCAATCTCAGCCTCTACGTAGATTTTGTACAAAGTGACTGGAGAACAGCTATAGTCATTCCCCTGCATAAGGGAGGACCTTCCACAAACCCAATCAAACTATAAATGCAGAAGCTTGACCAGCCTCATATGCAAAGCCATGGAAAGACTTGTTATGGAACTAATCAGTCAGGCTGTAGGGAACCTTCAAACACAGGATATATCTCAATTTGGATTCATCAAGGGGAGGTCATGCTTACACAACCTGTTGGATTTTTTTGAAAAGGTCACCAGAGCAATGGATGAAGGCATAACAGTACACACTACATACCTCAACCTGTCCAAAGCTTTTGACACAATTTCCCACTCAGGCTTAGTTGAAAAGCTAAACAAACTGCTAATAAACCCCTATGTCACCCTCTACATTGCCGGCTGGCTAACATATAGGACATAGACAATCAATATGAGATATTAGCTCCACAAACAGACCAGTCACCAGTGAAGTTAGAAATCATCAACTTCAGAGAACTACCACATTGGCGATATGCTCCTAAGAGTTGACACAGTTGTTTGGGATTTGGGATCATATGTGGACAGCGTCCAGCTTTTGACCAACACGTGAACATTGCTGTAAGAGAGTTCTTCTATATTGCAGAGCCTATATACAAAGGGTTTGAGTCTAGATCTATGGATGTCATTGTTTCCCTTTAGTCAGCCCTCATTAGGTCAATCATTGAATATAATGTCCCCTATGACATGTATCTGTCCAGACACATGCAACAACTGGGATATCCACAGACTAACTATAAGGATGCAAGGCCTAAGCAACATGTCTGATATAGACTGACTCAAAGCCCTGTCACTATACTCAGCAACCTACATACTGCTAAGAAGTGACCTGTGCCTGGTATGCAAGACCTCTTCTGACCCATTACTGATGGATCTGCTGCACATCAGCAAGTCAAATGGCATCAGAAAAAAAAACTCTTTTTCAACACTTAACATGAATAAAATAGTTTGGAGGGACAGGTCTATCCCACAAAGAATACAGCTGCTCTGGAACAGACTCCCCATCCACATAAAACAAAGTTCATCCCTGTATAACCAAACAAGGAGTTTGGAAAACGAAGTCACCAACCACGAAAGAAGTAAATCATAAAATGTTTATTAACGCTGACAGTACACAATACGTTTTCGTCCACAAGACTTCATCAGATAACTCAATCCACCAATTAGAAAACCTTAAATAACTCCTCACATTAAAAAAAAAATAATTAACCAATGAATCCTTGGTATCAATTAAAAAAATAAATGAAGGTGTATATGAGAGCAAAGAGCATTAAAATTTTAAAAACATGATACAAAAGCACATATTTAATACGTAATTGACAATAAATATCAAAATAATATATATATATATATATATATATATATATATATATATATATATATATATATATATATATATATATATATATATATGTATACATGTATAAAAATGGATATGTAGAAATATAATTGTGAAAAATCACCTTATAATATAGTTAAAAAGATAAATGTATAAACACTTATACAATGCTACCCTCTAGTGGCTAAAAACTGGAAAAAACTTTTATAGTTTAGCTGCTCTTAGTTTCAATAATGGTGCAAGTGAGATATTTTCATTCAAATCAGGGTGCCTTCCTGCGTCCAAAAATACCTGCCAGTATAACTCCTTATATTCGAGACGGGTTTCCCAGAAACCCCCCCTAACATCTTTGGGAACAACCTCCAGAACAAAAAACAAAACAATTGCTTGGGCACACTCCTGTGTATGTTCATATGGGCATTTTATCATTATTTTTACGTATATCATAGAAATGCTCATAAATCCGCCTATTCAGGCGTCTTTCTGTTTTCCCTATATAAAAAGCACAACATGTCTCACAGGATACTAAATAAACCAAACCACTGGAGTTGCAATTACTATGACAGGTACTATAAACATATTTGTTCCTACTTTTAATGCACACCCTGTCAGTGTTTGTTACGTGTATGCACTGTGCACATGCCCCACATTTATATGTACCAGGCCTCCTAGCCTTTTGAGCAGAATTCCTTTTTTCCATTAATTCCTTTAGATTAATCCCTTTTTTAAACACAATGTTTAAAGGTTTATGTTGCATACCCTTTAAATCAGTAAGAGAGGTAAATCTGTCCCATTCCTTTTTAACCAACTCTATCACCCAATGAGAATCATTATTGTATTCCAAGGTGACTACCCTATGAAACTTATCATCCTTAGTTTTGACATTGTTGGGTGTAAACTCAATACCTTTACCCAGCAAGGGCCTAAATCTTGTTGCCCGTTAACTATTACTATATAAAATGGTATCATTCAATAATTCATCTGGGTAGCCCCTTTCTAAAAACGTTTTCTAATAATCCTACATACTGCTAAGAAGTGACCTGTGCCTGGCATGCAAGATCTCTTCTGACCCATTACTGATGGATTTGCTGCACATCAGCAAGTCAAATGGCATCAGAAAAAAAACTCTTCTTCAACATTTAACATGAATAAAATAGTTTGGAGGGACAGGTCTATCTCACAAAGAATACTGCTGCTCTGGAACAGACTCCCCATCCACATAAAACAAAGTTCATCCCTGTCCATATTCAAGGGCAACTTAGATGTATGGCAGAGAAACAGAAAGTTTATCGCAGGACCACCCCCTGTAATACTAGTGGACAGAGGCAGCTCCTAAATGCATTATCCAATGCATGTGTCCCCTCAAATTATCGGGTCTATATTACATCGTCGAACTTCTATAAGTTCGAACGATGTAATATTGACTCCTAAGGTCCGAAACCGCACAATAACGAACACACAGAACAGTGATTTTTTTTTCCAGGGAAAATAAATCGCTGTTCCCTAACAACAAAAAAAAAAAACATAAACCTTAACCTAAAACTAAAGTGGGGGGCTTCACCTCCCACCCCCCCACCCCCAAAGTGGGGGGGGCTGTGCCCCCCACACACCCCCTATTAAATATACCAACTCCAGGATCGCACCACAGTGGAGGAAATAGCAAAGCCCCGAAAACAGCCCACTGATTTTTTTCCCTGGGGAAAAAAATCAGTGTGCCGTGGCTTCACTATTTTTGCGTTTCGGACTTTTGGGTTCAATATTACATTGTTCAAACTTATAGAAGTTTGACAATGTGAGCTAGACACCAAATTATCTATGTATGGTCCCAGTTATTCTCCTTAAGGGTAATATGCAATTATCAAACATGGGATGGATAAGGACAATCTATAAGCAAATAGGATCAGTTATTCTGAGCACATAAAGGGAATGTGGCTAAGTTTAAAATGGCTGCAAGGGCAGCTAGCTTAGTACTTACTTATGAACCTATGAGCAGTAGGAGGGAGGGATCTAAAGCATTATGGTGTGTACATTGCTGTAACTGCACATGAAAGGAAGAAAAATTTGTTTTGGCTGAGCAGTTTATACAGTACTCCTGCTATCAGTAGGGTGGTCCCATCGTTACTGTAAGCCATTTGGCTTTGGACAGTAAGAAGCAATATTATCTTAGTGGAGAGAATATTATAGCTTTATAGATATTTCAAGGTGACTAAATCTCAGTCATTCTCACCTTGCCAGAACCTTCCATGATTTGAAGTGGGTTGAAGACTACTCAAAGTCATTCTTATGGTAGATGTGATGAGTGGGGACTCCTTTGCTGATAGCCATTTTATCTTCAGAGAAAAGGAAGTGTCAAATTTCTTTGTCCAGAAAAGGAGGTTGTTCACTTTGGCTTTGCTAATTTATATATGATACCTAAAGCTGCAACCTTAGTTCATAGGGTCATAGGCTGGTACTAGGCTATCGGCCCAAGAGCCTATACAAGCCTAGCCATAACAATTCCTTGGATATTTCTTCCCACAGTATTTACTTCCCTGGACCCCTGTCTAGCAGGGTGACTGACGTGATCCCCGGGGTGAATTTCCTATCTCCCACCCAATCGTCAAGGTTCCTTTTGAAGAGGGCCAAGGAGGTGCTCTGCTTGATATGTATAGGCAGTCTATTCCAGAGTATGGAGAGTCTCTGGGTCAGAAACCTATCTCTCCAACATGTTTTGTTCATTGTGATGACAAGGTTTAGATCCCTGGAGCATGTGGCTCTGAGGGATTGGGATTTCTTTAAGTTGAGCATGTCCAACAGCTCAGGGTTTAACATGGCCTTGTATGTTAAGCAAAGATCGCCTCTGAGTAGATGATATGCCACAGAGTATAGCTGGAGTTTTTTTAGATAGTCAGCATAGGGCATCTGCTTTAGGCCTGTGATTTTTTACTGAGGTATTTCTGTGGCCTTTCCAGTTGTTGCAGATGTCTTGTGAGGTACATACCAAATGGGGCGTTGTACTCTATAATGGGTCTAATGAGGGATGAGTACAGTGGGACAATGACCTCCTTTTTTTTTGGATAAAAAGCCCTTAGTGATGAAGTTTGCCACATAGAAGGATTTCCTCACTGTTGTGGCAATGTGGTTATCGAAGGTGAGGCCACTGTCCACCTGTGTCCCTAAGTCTCTCACCACACTTTCGGTGTTTAGTGTACTGCCACATATGTGTTAATTCATGGGTACATGATTTTTCCCAAAGGGGATAACTATACATTTCGTGGCATTAAGCTTGAGCCCATGGCTCTGGCATCAAGCATCTGTTTCTATAAGGCCCTTTTGTAGAATATCCACATCATTTGGGGATTCAATAATGGCTCCCAGTTTGCAGTCATTTGTGAACTTTGTTAGCCAGAGTCCCTGAGTGTTTCAGAGTCCCTTAGTGTTGGCCTGTACTTCAGAGAAGTCAATGCCAAGCAAGAGCGGTCCTAGGACTGAA
Source organism: Protopterus annectens (assembly GCF_019279795.1). Taxonomy (NCBI): domain Eukaryota; kingdom Metazoa; phylum Chordata; order Ceratodontiformes; family Protopteridae; genus Protopterus; species Protopterus annectens. The sequence continues at coordinate 1,061,374,975 of NC_056747.1, read as the reverse complement.
CCCTGAGGTACTCCACTTGTCACTTGTCTGGAGCTGGATTTGGAGTCGGCTACTTTTACAGTCTGGATTCTGTCAGTAAGCCAGTTGGCACCCCATCAAGTGACACAGGGATTTATACCCAGCTTAGTAAGTTTATCTATGATTCCAGAGTGGAGGATGGTATCGAAGGCCTTGGTGAGGTCAGGATAGGCTGTGTGGACAGCATTACCCTCGTCCACAGCTCTGGAGACTGATTCAAAGAAGTCAATCAGGTTCAGGAGACAGGATTGGCCCTTCACAAATCCAAACTGGGTGGGGTCCAGTGTTTGTAGGTTGTAAGTGTCTTTGTTTATAAGTTCCATGATAATGCGTTCCATGCCCTTGCAGATCAGGCTCGTTGGACTGACAGGACGGTAGTTTCTGGGATCCAAGGTGGATCCCCCCTTGTGGAGTGGGATAACTGTAGGTGTGTGCCATTCAGTGGGCATGAAGCCTGAGGTGAGGCTATGATTAAAAATGACACTTAGGTGAGGTGCCAGTTCATTTTGTAGTTTGTGTAGTACACAGCCTAGGATGTCATCTAGTCCCATGGATGCTGTATTCTTAGCTTTGGATTGTGTGGTTTCTACCTGTGTGGCCGTGATTACCAGAATTTCACAATCTTTTGGTATTGAGATGGGCGCTTTAGGGGGTGAGAGGGGGATGAAGTTGGCACTAAATCGATCTGCCAGGATATTGGCAATATCCTTGGCATCAGTATATGTAATGTCATTCTGTTGTAGCTCAGAGCAGATCTGAGCATTGCCATGTAGATTCTTGACATAACTATAGAATGCCTTGTGGGTGTCTTTGGAATGTTTGGCAATTTTATTTTCATAACTAGCTTTGGAGGATTTTATGAGGGATCTCAGCCTCTTACTGAGGCTGGTAAGGGAGTTTTTTGCATCCTGGGATTTTCCTTTTTTCTGCAACTGTTTCTTCTTTCTGTTGTATAGTTTGCTTATGGCAGGGGACCATCAGATTGGCTTCCTTTTTTTGGAGGAGAGAATCTTGGTTCTATTTGGGATGGCTCGATTCATGCACGAGTAGATGTGCCCATACAGTGACTTAGTGTAGGATTCAGCAGTCGACCTTTCAGTTCCCATCTGCATGGGTGTCATGAAGTTTGTCACTTCTGACTTGAGTAGCATGAAGTTGGCTTTGGAGAAGTTTTTTACGGAGGTTTCCTCACTGGGGGGTGGGGGTGGGATGTGGATGTCAAGGGTGATTTGCTTATGGTCAGACCTAAGCAATGAGGGGTGACCACTGGTATGGAGCATCTATCTTCCATGTTGGTAATGACCAGGTCTAGGATATTGGAGCCCCTGATGCAGTTGATCCAGGGCATTGGAATTTATGAATTCCAAGAACTGTTGGGAAAAGGTGTTGGTACCCGAGCAGTTTTCCCAGTTAATGGCAGGGTAGTTGAAATCACCCAGTATTAGGGTATTTGGTTGTATTTTAATATTTTCCAGTATGTTTAGAAAGGTGTAGTGAGAATCTTGGGACATGGTGGGGGATCTGTAGCAAGCTACAATTTGGATTGCAGTCTTACCTAGTGTTAGTTGCATCTGGAGAATTTCAGATGCATTGTGTTGGGCAACTAGCCTGGAGGTGTGAATATCCTTGGTGAATATGGGTACTCCTCCACCTTTAGTGTTTTGGTCTTGGTTTGGTGGCCGAAAAGTGTGGTAAGAGTTGTAGCCTGGTATTGCAGGGGTGATCTCTGAAGCCTTGAACCAGGTCTCAGTTACTGCACAGATATCAATGTTCTCCATTTTTAGGAGTGCCTCGAGAGAGTGCATTTTGAGATTTAGACTTCTAGCATTGAGTAGCATTACCTTCAGATTTTGCATGCTAGTATCTGTTACGGTGGTGGTTTTGTCCTTTGAACCTTGCCTAAAAAAGGCACTATAGGGGTGGCAAGAGCTTTAGCCAGTAACCTGAAACCCAGGGGTGACAGGTGCAGACCATCTCTGGCAAAGTATCGTGGTTTGTCAATTATGTCATCCGAGGCAGAAAGATACTGGATCCCCTTTGAATGACACCAGAAGCTTAGCCAATTGTTGAAGTAATTTTGTCCTTATACTGTGGTATAATTCTGGGCGAAGGCAGGATGCTACTCAGGGCTAGGGTTATACCTGCCTGGGTCACATGATCCGAGAGCTCTTCCATGTCTCTTTTCATGTAGTCCAGGGAGGTACGTCTCAAGTCATTCACTCCAACATGGACAATGACAGAGTCATATTTGTACTTGTTGTGGAGTGATTTGAGTGCATGCATTATGTGGTGGATCCTGACACCAGACAGGCAGCTTACTGTAATTTTCTCCTTGTTCAGCCTGGTGAGTAGGACATCAGTGTGCCTGACTATAGAGACACCTATGACTAAAGTACTGGGTACATTGTCTTGCCATAGGGCCTGCTGTTGGGTGGCACACTGGTGTTGTGAGCTATGTGTAGTCTAACAAACTCCTTAAGTATTTATGGTGATAGACTGTATTGATCGGTTCGTGGTTATTGTTGGAAATTGACTAATAATTTTGGTGCTTTTGCCACCCTTTGGAGGTTTCAAAAGCAATAGCTTTGGTATTTTTGTTTTAAGTGATTTGCAAACCAGTTAAAGAGCATTCCTAGATTATTTTCTAAGTGGCTTTCAATGAATTCTTTTGTAGGGAGCTAGAACAGTACATAACAAAATCATTACTATAATGAAAGAGAGCTATTTGAGGAAGATCAGCAGGAAGTGTGTTAATAAAGAGAGCAGTATGGAGGGACATATTACTGAGCCATGTGAGATTCTTTTTAGAAGAGAAACTGAGGGGAAGGGGGTGAGGTACAGCCTATATGCATCTTGAACTCCTTGTTAGTAAAGAAGACACTGACTAGCCAGGGAACTGACTCCAACTGCTTGAAGGAAATTAATTAGGAGGGTGTTGTCCACTAAATCAAAGACCTTTGTGAGGTCACTAAATATTCAGCCTGTTAGTTTTTTTCTGTGTTCATGTTTTGTAGACCATAACCATGTAAATATAGCATTCATAGTGCTTTTGCCCCACTCAGAAGCCAGATCAATTGTCTTGAGAATCTCTTGTATTGAATATATGCTAATTTTTTTTTTAGGTTACAGTCCCAAGAATTTTACCAAACAGGCAATATGGATATGGGATGAAAGACAGGGAAATAGATCTGATTATAACCATTTCCCATTAAACAGGCATGTAAATATTGGTCAATCAAAGGTTGTAGACATGAGTAAGAGATTGAGGGACATAACATTAGTAAAGAGTAATAAGCCATAGGTGTAACCCATCTGCCCTGTTGTGGGCATTGGTAGCTGTTTTGTCAAGGAGGGTACTAACATCTTTTAATTTAATTCTAAAGTAGAATAGAGAAGAGTTAAGAATGGGGACAATGAAAACTGATTTGGAATTTGGACCTGATGAACAGGTTGGAAAACTGCAGAAATTAATTAAGAAAGTCATCAGAAGTTAATGATCAACGGAAATGGAATGTGTGTCCACCTTTAGTATACTATTGTAGGAGACTCAGCCTATGATTTGATTACATAAATTCCAGAAATATTTTTCAGTCATTTTGGAGGGGACTTTAAGAAATTGGCCTTGTACCTTATCTTTTAGTTTTTGATATTTTTGGCAACATTCCTAAAGAGGATGATTTGTAATTTGTTTTCTTTTGAAGGAGGAAGGGGCATTTCCAGAGTGTCCAGACAATTTCTCTTAACCTGTAACGTGATTTAAATTCTTTGTTGAGCAGATGATTTTTAGGTGTTTTAAGGACTTCAGAGACTTTAGAGAAGGGGACTGGTAAGTGATATTGCAGTCTTGTTCAGATAATGTTCCTTATTTGTTTGTGAATGTTCATTTTGGGAAGCGTTGATGCTTTGCTGTGGTTTGGTTTATGAATTTATGGGAGAAAGTAATTAGACAATAGAGTCTAACTGATGTGGTAGGACTGAGAGTTCTGAGTTTGTTTTAGGGGAGATTGATGAGAAGAACATCAAGCACAGGGTGATTTCCTGTTTTAAAGTGAAGCTTGACAAGTTTTTTATGAGTTGTGTGAGGCCGATTGGAGATGGCTTCGATGATTTGTATATTTGCAGGGTTTAGGAAATTGATGGGCAGCCACAGCGATGCAGCGGTTAGCATTGCCGCCTCACAGCAAAAGGTTCTCTGGTTCAATCCTCAGCTGGGGTGCCTTCTGTGCGGAGTCTGCATGTCCTCCCTGTGGTCACGTGGGTTTCCTCCCACATCCCAAAGACATGCTGTAGGTGGATTGGACACTCTAAATTGGCCCTAGGCATGAGTGTTTGCATTTGTGTACCTTCTGTGAAAGGTTGGGCACCAGGCTGGCAATTTGACACTGTAAAACTCCACTGTCAGTCATGAGCAGACAGGTGATTCACTGTGGCGACCTCTAACAGGGAAAAGCCGAAAGAAGAAAAAGAAGGAAATTGATATTGAAGTTTCCAAGCATGATTGTGTCCTTATCTGGTTTAATATATTTTATAGAGTCATTATGCAGGGTGATACAGTTCTTCTAATTAGCTGGAAGAGGAAGATTTTCTATTGTAAGGGTAAGAGTGATGGACTTTTGAGTCGTGATCATTTTATGAAGACTTTTTGTTTAGGTTTTGCTTAGTATGGAAAGGAGTTACTAGCCTATCTGTAAAGCACTATGTGTAACTTGTAATGTTGGAAATTAGGTTGGGGGTACCTATTCTTACCCAGCATTCTATGACTGTCAACATTTTAGATACATGGAAGGAAGGGAATGCAAGTTAACTGCGGAAGTGCATTTAACATACATTGAACATTAAGCAAAACTATTTGAGGGAGAGAATGTAAAGTTATGGATAAGGTGAGTGTGCGGGTTGAAAATGCTGTGAAGAACTTGATTAGATTCAAAGTAACTATGCAAGAACAGGATATTTAAAAGAATGGTTATTTCAATACTGCTTCTAAGAAAAGTTTAGAGTGATTCTGCTTGTGGAGAGGGTGGACTTTTTTTTTTTCAATAATGTTTATTTATTTTTATAATATAACAGATGAGAAATTGAGACGTTGCATATACAAACGGAAATACGTGAATGTTATACAAATGTTCTGCATTCAGGTTAACACAAAAGAAAGTTAATCAAACAAATAATCTTACTTACACTATGTACATAGATGCTTCCACAATTCAACAGAATAAAACAGGTTATCTCAGTATGCTTAATATAGGTAAAATCTTACAAACAAATAACTATTTCAGTAGTTTATGAATGCGAGATGATGTGGGAATTCTTAATTATGGTGGAATAGGTTTATATGTGGTAATTTATGCAAGTATGATATTAAAAATATGTTCGCAAAGTTTGTAAGACTTAATATTTTGGGCTCCTTTGTTAATTGTTATTTTATGGGCTAGTATATGTTTAATTGCCAGTACTCTAAACCTCTCCCAAGAGTTCTTAGTTGGATTAAGCCAGTTGGTAGCTATATAAAGTTTCATTAAGAGGAAAATATTGATCAGAATGATTGCTTTTTTTTGGATATGTTATTTGGGAGAATGTGTAATATCATAAATTCTCAGGTGAGTGTAGATGTTTGATAGCTCGTCTTTTGCAGTTGCAATTTCAGGGAATTCCAAAGTTTGAATACACATTTACAGCTCCAGAACATGTGGAGTAGGTCAGCAGTTTTATCTTTGTAATGCGGGAAGGTTGGGGAATTATTAGAGTTAAATTTGCATAAGATAGTAGGTGTGTAGTAAGCATTACTATATATCATGAGTTGAGTAAACGCCAATTTTTGAAGGGATATAGATTTCATTGTTAAGTTGATTGCTTGAATCAATTTATGATCATCAGTGGATGGAAGGTTTTTCCTTCAATAGTCCGATATGGACTTTAATGTCTTTAATCATTTTGTAAGTACATGAAGTATATTTTTTGTTTAGGAGGAGAGTCTTCCAAAGTAAATTACAGGTTGCTATGTCTTCATTATTAATGAAAGTGTCATGGAGATAACTCGTACACAATTCTTTAATCTTTCTCCGGATCAGTAAATATGATTTGGGGAGGTTCAGTTGGTTTCTTAATTCTTGGACCGAGCCATCTAAGTGTGGGTATATATCTTGTAAGTTTATGTTTATTAGGCAAGGGAAGTGTTTTAGATCTAACATCTGATTGTTTATTTTGAGGTTAGGGTTTTTATGTAAGGGTTGTAATATCATCATGGCTTATATCAGGTTTAATGATTTAAATAGTTTTTGTGTTAATATGATGGAGTATTTAAGAGGTTCTATTAAATTATAGGATTTCATTAGGTTGGTGTTTAGAAATGGTAATGCTTTGGGGTTTATATCCAGGCTTTTGGCATGGTTATGGTATATTCTTAACCAGTGTGGGTACCAAGATTTGTCCATTGGGTTGTATTCCGCAATTCTCAATATTCTATTGGTGTTTATAATTAAGTAGTATGTTTCAAAGTTTGGGAGGTCTAGTCTACCTTTGTTTTTGGGGGTCATTCATTTATCATATGATATTCTGTTTTTTTTTAGGATCCCAGATAAATTTAGCAAATTCAGTGTGAATCTGCTTGAAAATTTTTTGGGATATGTTTATCTGGGAGGACGTGAAGATATATAATAATCTAGGTAAGACATTCATTTTTATTATCGACACTTTGGCCAAGAATGATAGTCTTAGATTTTTCCATCTATTCAGGTCTAGTAGGATGTCATTCCATTTTTGTTTTATATTATTTGAGTAAAAATCCTTGTTATTTGTAGAGAATGTAATACCTAAGTATTTAATTATTTCTTCAGTTTTTATTTTTCCTACCAGTGGTAGAAGAAAGAAAGGTTTAGGGGTTTTTAAGGGGAAAATGTTAGTTTCTTTGAGGTTCATTTTGAATTCGATATTGTTGAGAAGCACTCAATAGCAGATAGTATTTTATTTATATCCAAAATTGGTGTGGTACAGTAAATATTAAGATCATCAGCAAATGCAGATAAGAAGATTTTGGTGTTATATATTATTGGAGGGTTATGGTAGACATTTGGTTTTATATTTAAAAAGAAAGGTTCTAGATATAAGTTGAATAGTAGCTGAGATAAAGGGCATCCTTGACAGGTTCCATTTTTTATTGGGATTATTTTAGACCAGGTTTTGTTTATATATAATGATGTATATGGGTTATTGTATAGTATTTGTAAGGTTTGGATACATTTTTGGGGTATGTTAAAGTAGGGTAGAATTTGTAATAGAAATTTCATGTTTACTATATCAAGGGCTTTATGGGTGTTAATAATGAGTGTATATATGTTTAAGTTGTTTTGGTTAGCATATGAGATTAGTGTATTTAGTGTTAGTGTATTATCACTCGTTTGTCTAAATGCTATAAAACCAGCTTGTTCGATGGAGGTAATTTTATCCATTAAGTTTTTCAGTCTGTTTGCCAGTATAGATGTTAGGATTTTGGTATCAATATTTAATAGTGACATGGGTCTGTAACTATCTGGATTTTTAGGGTCTGCCTTTTCTTTAAGTGTAAAGATAGTTTTAAATGCATTAAAGTGTATATCATTCATTTTATTATTTATTATATAGTTTAATGTTTGGAATAGAATTTGTGCTACAATGGGGCAAAAGGTTTTATAAAATTTTGTTGTGAGACCGTCTGGACCAGGGGATTTATGTGATTTCATTTGCTGAATTGTTAATGTTATTTCATCTATGGAGATTGGCTCAGTTAATTTTTCTTGCAGTTTTAGATCTAGTTTTGAGAAGTTAAGGTTTTGGAGAAAGTGTGTACTGGTTTCTTTTGAGGGTAGTATTACTTGATCTCCATAAGTTTGTGAATATATAAACTCAAAAGTCTTAATAATATCATCATTTTTAGTATGTTTTTTGTTCTCATAAAATATTTCAGAAATTTTAGAGGATGATTTGGTTTGGTTAATAATCCTTGCTAGTGCTCGAGAGGGAGTTTGAACATCATTAGCATAATTCGCTAATATTTTGGTTTCATGGAAGGATAAATTATTATTATGTAAAAGGTAGAGGTCCTTTTGGCATTTCAATAGTTCTGTTTCTGTTTGAGTATTGAAATTAGTTATTAGGTCATGTTCAAGTGATTTTATTTTCATTTCCAGCGCCTGCTCCTCTCTGAGTTGAGTTTTTTATAATAAGTTGCTTTTTGAATAAAAATTCCCCTAATTTGAGCTTTGATTGCAGCCCATTCAATATTCGGGGGGAGCTGATGGTTCGTAATGTTAGCCAGAGTTAATTTAAGGATAGATTGAATCTCATTAATTATTTCTTTTTTAGTTAAAAGATTGGGGTTCAGGGACCAATTATATCCTCTTTTTAAGGTATAGTTTTTGGGGTTTCCATTAAAGTTTAAGGTAATTTTGGAATGGTCGGAGAGGTACCTAGCATGTATGTTCACTTTAGGGTCTAACGTAATTATTGCTTCCGAGATTAAGAAAAAATCAATTCTCGACCACATTTTATGACAATTGGAGTAGAATGTAAAATTATTTGATTTATTTGGATTATTTCCATATTTAAAGGGATCGTACAAATTGAAGTCGTATTTAAGTTCATTTAAAGTTAGAGACGCTTGTTTATTATATGATAGGGGTGTACTTAACTTGTCTTGTTTTGGATTTTGGTACGTGTTCCAGTCTCCTCCTAGAATCATACAATGATTTTGGTATTGGCTTAGTACAGGGTATAATGAAGCAAGAAAGGAGTGTTGATTATTACAAGGCACATACATATTTAGTAATAAAATGAGTTTAAGAAATGCAGGAGTTGAGAGGGTTACGTAACACCATCTCCCTTCTTTGTCTATTTTGGTTTCCATAATTTTGTCTTGGTATTGCTTTTTAATTATTATAGCTATGCCTGCACTATTGGTTTTACCTTCAGAAGCTATAATTTCTCTTATCCATTTTTTATTCCTAATTTCTGACCATTGTTCAAGGGTTAAATGGGTTTCCTGAACTAGTATAAAGTTTGCTTTTGCCTGTAAGATAAGGTGTAGAAACAGCTTTCTTTTCTTTCTGTTCTGGAGCCCTTTGTTATTCCATGAGTCAAATTCCCACATTAAGGTATTTAATTTGTCTGTATATGAAGACATGTGATTTATATACAGATAGTAGTTTTTGCTCAACTTTTAAAGAAATCGAGTTATGAAAGCATCTTCTTATTCCCGTCCTTCCCCTGTGCCTAACCACTAACCCCCAGGACCAGGAATAAAGCACGGTATAAGAAGTTATTAACTTTGTAAATAGAATGATAACATCCTGTGTTTTAGAGTTTAGAAGGAAAGTGAAAATTAGTAACCCTACATGTGTTTTCACTCCTTTGACCAAGCTTACCAGACTTATTCCCTAAAAAGCACTATTTATGTAACCTAAGTCTCCTCAACGACTTTTACTATACAACTTTATAATTTCGAAAATGTATAATCAACTATCTTAACATTAGATAATGAAAAAAGAATCAGATTCCAAAATGGCTGTCATAACCAATATTTACAGATTTTCTAACTATGTTCTGTTATAACTAAATCTTATTTTATATTAAGTATAATAATATATAGTGACTCTTGGTCCTATTTTCTGATATGATTGTTTATTGCCACCATGGGGAGGGAGGACCTGGATCATTATACTTCCAATATCAGAGTGGGAAGAGTTAGGACCTTCAGCTAGTAATGTTATGCTTATAACAAGCTAAATCAAGACCTGGGTGTATGTGTATGCATGGGCAAGGATGTCTGTTATAGTGTCTTTATGTCTGCTCTTAACTTTGATCATCTAATTTAGTTTTTATTGTTTCAATATAGTCTTCCACTTTATGATCAGACCATCTGTCATCTATGATCTTTTATGTTACTCTTATGTGCTGTAACGTGTTGGTAACCCCTGAGATAACAGTTTTGGAGCAGGATGTTTGATCTCTTGATTTACTGTATTAAACAGCTTTTTATTCAGGCTTAGTAGTTGCTATACAAGATTAAAAGAACATATTGTATCCTCTTTTACTTTCCTATATGTTAATAGGAGGTTTGGTTTGGTACTATTAAGAGTACCTTCAGATATATACTTGGTAATATATAGAAATATATATTTATCTTAAAGAGATATAGCAATCATCTTTTAGTTAATTACACACGTGAACATATCAATAATCCAATAAAGTTCTTTTCTTTGATAATATTAGACAGTAATTTGGAAGGTCTGGTCTAAAGAAGCAGCTTCCCTTGCATGTTGGATCTTCATGGGTTCAATCCCTTACTTGGGTCTTAGGTTCCTCTATACAGAGAATTTCTACCTATGTATTTAGTTTGAGTGTTAGCTTTATGGTGTTCAAAGCTTATAGTGATTTTTATAATTGCTTTGACATTGAGCTTTATGTTTGGGCTTTATAATCATTCATTTTCCTGTGATAAGCCCATTTGCCATCTACTTAATATCTTCCACTATTATTTGATATAGCTCTCTGAGACTAGGCATGTGTGGTTGATTAGGGCATATTGTGGGCTTAGTGTGGTTTTCTTTAACATTTCACTTTTATCATCTTCGTTAAACACTATTAGTTTTAAGTGTTATGACTATATTATTTCCAAATGTATTCATTGTTTACATGCTTCCTTAGGGTAGGTGAAATGGTATGTTAGGTACTTTGTTTGTATATTTCTTGGTGTTATGTGTTTATACTATTATATGTTTTTATACTATTTATTGTCGGTTTAATACATATCCCTGAGGAAATATTGCAGTGTTATGTACCGGACCGTTCCTTTACACAATAATGCTATATAAACACATATGAAGTTGATCTCGGAGCACATTTTCCTGTTATAATTATTTTTAGATCTTGAGTGAAGATCTATTAGAGCTATGTATTTTGCTGATCAATCATTAGCTGTTATACATTTTGGTAGCCCTTGTGTCATTGGCTGTTATACATAGTGCACGTCCTTCTGTCTATAAGTTAACTTGCAGGTTCTTAGACAACCCCTGACTTAATATCTGAAGTTTAACCTAAGGTTAGTACCATCATTCATATGTACGCTAACATCCACATAGTCTCATAATGTTGGGCTATTTAACTCAGATGATTTTCTTATCACAGCAACAACCTTTGTGAAATAGTAAGACACATTGGTAAGTGTTTGTGCATTACATATCTGAGCTCATCTATGAGATCAGAGTTACCTGCAAGTAAAGTGAATTATCAAGTTGTGTATGTCTTTATACAAGACCTTCATGGGCTGTTTTTAGTATCTGTCAGTTCAATGTCCAACAGTACAAGTTTTTGTGGATTGTGCACTTTGCCATGGTATAGAATGTGCTTTTATGTTTAAGGGGTGTAGTGCTTTAATACTGTTTCTTTGCTGTTTTTGACTCTTAGTTGAAGCATGTAGCAAGGCGGAGTTCATTCCTGTGCTTAAAGACAGATTGCTAATACGACGACTTGATCATCCCCGGGATTCATGAACCTTGCGCCAGGCGCACGCATAGCGCAGGCGCCACAACGCCAGATATGGCCGCCGAGCAATTCAGGTATGATCCAATTCCACGTGCACTACCGGCGTGTGCCTGAGTTGCGCCGCCTCCGGAGTAGGTATGTTAAACACCCCATGTGCGGTGTTGCACCATGCAAATGAAGGCATATAGCGATCCACGAAGTGGCGCAGGCGTAGCATAAGGGCACGGCAATGTAAACCAAAAAAAACGGTTTACATATATCCAAACATGACATAGGAGTAACGGAAGGCTGTCAACGTCAGGTATCATACAGTTGCAATATGCCAATGGCGAAAGACACCGAGAATGTCAAAAGAAAACATGCACAAAATGTAAATAATGACATAAATGGTATGTCCGCAGAAACCACAGCAGAACCCCAGGACATGTCCGCGGAAGGTGCGAAACAATGAAATAATATGACAATGTCATAAAAGAGCAGTATAATACACATCAGCTTCACAGCCACAATACACCATAGTATGCATGGAAAGCCACAACCACAGCGCAAGGGTTGCCAAGGAGTGGCGGCAGTGTCCGGCGCCGTAACTATGTATTAGTAGTCAATGCCATGCAAATGAGGCAGATAATAGTGAATCGCAAAACCCCCGCCGGCGTAAGGCTGCACCAAACGGCGCAGCGGTAATACACCAAGGAGTGGCCCAGAGGGAATACATGTCAACCGCAGAGGGGTGTGCCACTGTAGGAGGAAGCACATTGGAGCCCAGCAAACATGGGCTGTACAATGCACATCACAGCAGCAGGACTGGCGTGTGGGGAAATAGTTGCGCTGAGAGTACACAATGCGCGCAGAGATGCATGTGCACGAGGATGACTACATTCCCCTAACCCAGTCATGTGACGGCCACCCTGTCAACAACAACGGATACAGGAAGGTGATGCAGAGAATATGAGGAAATGCGGAAGCAGTGTAATTGGAGTTGTAATGAGCAATCAACACCAATCAACCCACGAAGGGCAATTGGCGGCAGCTGACAACTCTGCATGCAGAAACCCGCAAAACGGGAAAGGGGAGGCATATGAATGCAAAGAAAGTAGGGGATGTAGCAGAATTGGAAAGAGTGAAGAACCGATACAGCACAGCCAAGTAGAGAGGTAGCATAACGGCGGCGGCAGACAAAATGCATGATATGCCATGTCCCAGAAATGACACATGACAGGGCTCTGCAGGATGCAATCCAGGAAATAGTAGGTGCAACGTGCAGAAACAGTAAGGTAAGGTCTAAAGCTAAACCAATGCAGGCAAGTGTAATGTAACACCAAAGGCAACAGCGTTGCAGTGCCAACGGTAAAACACGGAAGATAATCCACAGATATGGCCAAACAGACACACCCAATGACATCACCGGGTGTACAGCACAACAGTATAAAGTGTAAATGCACACAACACACAGCGCATATTCCCAAACGCCGCACTTTAGGTGTAAATACACGGGGAACTTTTAAAATGTATATGTTGGGTGCCGCCGTGGCTGTGATACATCAGCATGTGTCAGAGACAGATGGAGTTGCAGAGGAGGGTGCCGACAACTACCGTAGGCTTCAGAGGAGAAGGAGAGTGTTCAGACCAAGGGTAACCTACCAGGGGCTTCAAGACCTGGAGATAGTAGAGCGTTACAGGGTGGACAGGGACACGTTACAGCAAATAGCGGAGCTGTGCTGGCCACGCCTGAGAACAAGAAACAACAGAGGGGAGCCCATCCCAGTGGACACAAAGGTATGTGTAAGCTTGTGAATACTGGCTACAGGTACCTTTCAAAGGACAACCGGGGATATAATGGGCATCTCACAGGCATCAGCATCCAGGGTACTACACCAGTTTCTGGATGCCATGTTACGACATGCCCATGAGTATATATACTTCCCCAGATCTCAGGAGGAGTTGGCTAGCAATATGCGCCACCACCACCGTGTGGCACAATACTCGGAGGTACTGGGTGCGATAGACTGTACGCACATACAAATCAAGTCACCACCTGGGGAGCAGGGTAGACGCTACATAAACCGCAAGGGATTCCCCTCCATCAATTGCCAGGTCGTGTGCAATGCGCAGGGCATTATCATGGATGTGTGTGCTGGCAGCCCTGGAAGCTACCACGACTCCCATATCTGGCATGCCTCACAGCTGTATCAGGTATTCGCCAGGGGGGACATCACACAAGGCCACCTTGTGGGGGATGCTGGCTATGCGCTGGAGCCGTGGATGATGACACCCATCAGAAATGCACACACACACATGCAAGAACGCCATAATGAGGCACACGGACAAACCAGAATAATCATAGAGCATGTGTTTGGGATGCTGAAATCATGGTTCCGGTGCTTGGATACATCCGGTGGAGCCCTGCAGTACTCTCCAGGCACATGTGCCCACATATTCATAGTATGTGCCATGCTACATAATATGATCCTGCGGAAACAGCTGCTGCAGGGACATAATGGGGAAGGGCCACAAAGCCCACCACAACTGCCAAGGCAAGCACAGGCACAGAGGGTTTAGCACCATGAACACACTGTGCCAGCCCCAGTAGATAGACGGAGGCATACCCAATATGCCTATGCCCTGGCAAAGAGGGAACGTATAGCACATACTCTGACAGCGTAGGCCCCATGGACTGACACCTCCCTACCTGCACACACAGTGAAATGGACGGCACACAAACATGGCCACCCGTAATGTGTACCATATGGGTGGTCCCATGTGTGACTCCAACATAGGTAGCACCCAAACACTGCACACCCAACAGCCAGCGGAGCATGGAACGCCAACACCTTAACCGTACGCGGGTCCTACAGCAGACTGCATTGCCGTATGCTGCCACGTTCGCCGCAAGGTGTATATATATGTACATATGTGCATACACAGATATGGAGATGGACATCATTACACACATAGAAATATATGTACACATACACATATATAAAGTACAACAGGTACGACAGGGAATCAGAGGGATGCAAGGTGACAGAGAAGTAAGACGCGATATCTGTACATAGTAAACATAGTGAACGACAACCTGAGTATCCGGGAGGGTTGACAGAACAGGGAACGCCACCCATGGAAAGGTCAACCTACCTAAATGCATAATCGCGAGTCGGGATGATCGCCAGGCCACGGTACAGTAACAGTACATGTGCGGGTAACATTATTAGGATATGAGGGCGGAGGTAGACACCGCCGCCGGTGATGCGGGCAACACAGGTACTATGTGCAACCGTCCCTGTGACAGTGGCAGTATGTGTATGTGTGCGGTGAGGGTGTCGTGTGTTCCGCTGTGCGAGTGTAATGTGTGTGCCACTGTAAAATGTGTATGTAGGTGACATGTGACAGGCAGAGTGGAATGACATGTGTAGGCATACAGTACAGGAACCACAAGCATATGTACAGCAGTACCCCCAAAGTAGTACTGAGAGCCCCTCCCTGGCTAGGCGCGTGGCGACGTAAAACGATGCAAAGCGAAAATGTCCCAGAATGTACCACAGGACTATAGCCAACATGAAATGCAAAGGACGTATGTACAAACCATGACCGTATGTATGACACCGATATGTTAATTGCAAAACGATACGTCGGCAACGTTACACAGCAATAGTCATGTACCGCGGAAATACGCATGTGCTACCCCGGCACCGATCGTGGCTACGTACCGGCCCGTAAACACCGCTGTGTGTTCTACGAGTGTCAAACAAGCAATCGCCACCTGAATATGTGGCAACCGGTAGCATACAGGCCGTCCCAAGTACAGGACCACAATGACCATAAATATCCAGGACAAAATGCCAAGGGAAAGTCGGCACGTACGAACAACCACAGATATACTACCGATGTGACGGAGGAATACATGCAGGAAGCACACATGCAGGCGATACCGACACCAGACGACATCAACACAACCTACACTCCCAGAACAACAGACAGGTAACTTGCAGCTCCCCAGGCAGGGATGGAGCACACACACAAGCATACCGTGTATGTAGAGATGCAAAGCCCACAACCCATACCCGTCACCCACAACCGCTGATATACCCCATCGCACATATCAAAGGGATACAAGCCGCAATAGCAGCACAAACATACAGGCAGTCAATGACAGCGGCATAACCGCAACATCTCGCGTGGGACACACTATCAGCAGCGGATGCATACCTGCATCCGTTGTTTAAAGGAATACAAGAGCTATGTTACACATCCGAATGCAAAACGCCATCAACAGACGCCAGGACAGGGACACCCACATGTCGAACATAATACCATACCCAACACACACAATCCATGGCTAACACCACTGCAAAATGTACCTGATGCCACACATAGCGGCTGCAGTCACACATAACATAACACAATACAGACCATCTCCACGAAGGTAGTGCAAATAACCAACGCCCAGGCGAGGAATGAACCATGCCCTAGTTACGACGCGTACTGTACGAATGGAGTAGATGCACAGGTGATATGCGCACAAGTACACACCAAGGAACAGCTATTGGTGTGATGAACCCACATGTCACAGGTGACGACGGATATAAGGAAGACTCCTAGGATATTCAAACTGTATGCTCATACCGAACCACAAATAAAAAACAGATCGAGTGAGAGACAACGCTATAGCGAGACTCGCAACGGAAAATGGAAGGAAACACAGGAAAGGTATGTAGAACCCACGAGATGTACTGGTGTGTAACGCATGATGTGTATGATGAAGCTGCACTGTATGTGAACGGTGTTTGTAAGTAAGGATACCTGTCCATAAAGCAGAGAGTGGTGAAAGGTGGTTATGTAGTGCTATCCCGCTGAGCATACCAACGACTGTGGACACCGTGTGCACAGCAGTGGGACAGCATGTACACAGCTGGGATAACCCAAGGGCTGCCACAGGGGGGCAAAACACAGAACAATGCCACCACCCACGCCGATGCTGGCAGTGGATGTCCAACAAGGAAGTGCCACAGCAGGGGATAGGACATGTATGTATACTGTCACAGCACACATGTGTATGGGCATATACCGTCAATGTCATACGTAATGTGCGCACGACGTGCACGTATGCCTCGCAGTAGGGGTTAATATGTCAAGTATGTGTAATGTAAAGCTGTCATGGTGGATATGACAGACATCATACACAGTATCACAGGCATAGCATGCATAATGGAGGTATGGCCTAGTGTTATGTACACTAACAGGATATGTATGGCCTGTACATATGGGACAGAGTAGTAGCAGAATAGCCACCCGAAATGGAAGGAACACCAAGTAACCATGTCCAAATGATCTGTAGCAGGTGCAATGTGTGCAACAATGAAGTCCGGCAGGTCCATGTGTAAACACATGTGCAGTGTACACAGTAGTGTCACCTCGCCATGGTAGTGTCCACTGAACAGCAGAGGTGGATGTCAACTGCATGTCTACACAGTACTGCTGCTGTGGTGGTACCATGACTATGTGTCACCCTATCAGCAAGGGAGCTATCACATGACCAGTGCCACAGTGTGTCCCTGTGGGATGTGCACAGGACCTACGTTCCACAGCATGGTATGTGTCGTGTCTGCGGAAGTAACACAGAAGCCCAGGCCATGCAATGTGGCATGTGTGCACATATGCAGGAGTGCGTCATTCACCCCGCCCACTGCAATTGCCATGTATGAGTACTACATGCATCACTAATGTGGAGGACATGGCCCATGTCAGAGTAGATGACACCCCTGTGTATGTGGTATGCAGATGAGTACAGATGTGTTCCCCGTCTGTCATCCGCATATGTAAACTGTCTGAGCCTGGTATACATCACGGCATGATAATGCCATGCCATGTAAAGTCGTAGCCGTTGTGGAAGGTACACCACGAATGTGTTATTGTAACCCTGCCCGTGTGTAGATGTGTGTATGGCACAGGTACAAAGGCTACCTATGTACCAGCAACACACACAGTACAGATATGTGTGGCCCTGCAGATGTGTACCCATGCCACAGTGGAATATGGCAACCACAGCACCATGTGGGGCATGTGTGTGTACAGCAACCATGTACAATGTGATATGCATGTATGGGGACAGTATCCATGTGATACCCAGTGGATGACTGTTGCTATGCAAAGGTGATGTGTATGCACCATGTGTGATGTATCCTGACGCAATGACATCCACACGATGTATCTGCCACACCGACACCTGTACGGTTGTTATCAGTATGAGCTGGTGGAGCTACAATGGTGCCAGGTATGTAGATGTGGGATATCTAGGCATGGACAGTACTCTGTGACAGCATGTTGTGTATGTAAGCAAATAGTGAACATGAGGGGCCACATGACTGAGGACTGTGTAATGCCACATGTACCTGACATGTAGTAGGTAGCATGATATGCTTGCACCACTGTGTGTCCTGTCCAGGATTCATATAGCCTAACACCCTCAGACACAGGGTATGATGTGATGGTGGATGTGTACATTGCCAATACCAGAATGTGGAATGGTGCTGAAGGGCAATGTGGGGACAATGTCTGATCTGTTACCCTCTGTACCACACCAACCACCCATGCAATGGTATGACAGGTGGCCAGCATGTGTATATGGCGTGCCGTGGCACACAGAGGCCCAACAAGGGTGCCAGTAAAGGCATGGAGGTCATCAATGAGTGTGTGAAGCACGGATGTCAGGACGTGCCCCAGTGCCATACTGAATGGTCCAGTCATGGATGTACGAATGCAGTCCCACACGTGCAGTGCAGTACCACCCATGTGTAGTGCGATAGATGCGGTAGTGTTGTGGTCATGGTACACAACATCCAAGAACAGGCTAGCAGTTAATTCAGTGGGCTGCTGCGGAGACACATACCAAACAGGTTTGCGGGACATAACAGCTAGGGAGATCGGAAGGTGACATTGGGACAGTGTCCTAGGACATAACGTGTGCATGGCAGTACCATGTATGTGTCCACAGGGACACTGCGATGTGCATGTATGGATTGCAACCCTGTAGTGAGTGAGAGTGTGTATTGTTGGTAGGTACACCATTGCCTGGCATGTTGCCAACAACATCTCAGTCGGCAATGCCTGGTTGACTGTTGTACGCTACATCGAATGTGGATGTAGCCAAACAACACAGACATACCACCCCACTGCCTGAGGGCCCACACTGCAATGTGCGGTAGTCATGTGTAGGTAGCTAGCCTTGGAGCATGTGATGGACCACGAGGACCCACCATGACTGTCAAGTGATGCACCCCACACATGTGAATATACCCACCGTGCAACAGCCTGCACATGTGCCCATACAGCAGATGTGCATGGAACATGACTACCACCGTGGCGTCTGTGAAAAGGCCAGTACCGCCATGTCTCTGTGTGGAATAGCATGGTCCCTACCATTGCGTACATGTCGCGGAAGTGCACTGTGATATGTGTCAGCATAGTTACATACACTGTCCATCTGCCGGGGTGCCATGCCATTAACCACCCCCGTCAGCAGACGTCAGTAGTACCGGCCGTAGAGCACATGTACCATGTATGCTGCGATGGGTGTGTGTCCAGGGTGTGGCTAGCAGGGCCGTGAAGCATATATGTTCATCTACCAGAGGGGGGATATCCCTAGGTTTAACACAGCAGACACATGGAGGTATGGTGCATGCCGAGGGTAGTGTAGGTATGGTATGTGTTGTGTAATGTGTCACCCAGCTATGTGTAGTGCATGGCCAAGCATGTGTGGGTACATGGGAGTCCATACTAGGGAAGTGTGGGTTGCTGTCAGCACATGGCAGTAGCAGCTGTCCGAGGTGCAATGTACAGTATGACAACACAGCCAGCATGTAACCTGTGGTGTACAGTGGACTCTCTGTTGCGTGTTACAATGTGTCTAGTGGTCACAAACATGGGTATCCGAACATGGAGTACCTATGATGCATTGTGTTCAGAAAATATACAGTATGTGTGTAAAACATTGTGTGATGTGGGATCCCCTCACCTGTGTGTGTTGCAGTCCAGGTATGTGCCTGGGAGGTATGATCTGTGTACAATCTGGACTGGCAGGTGTGCTGTGCAGAGCATGGAGGCAGGTCCCAGGCACCGCAGATAAATGTCAGGAGTGCACTAGTGTGCGTGCCGTGCTTGTGTGCAGCACAGTGGAAGGTGCAAGCATTGTCACACATTACTGCATGCCGTGCCTGCCTGTTACAGCCCTGCTGGAGACATACATGTGACACCACCACAGAGGCAGCATAGCATGTGAAGATGTACATGTGAGCTCCACACCCTAGGCAGATATCCGCAGGTCATGTGTGCCACAGTAGTGTGGTCGACCACGACTGTCATACTGTACAGATACCACATGCCTGTATAAGTACAGTATGAGCATAGTCAACAGTCGCAGTGACAGAGTAGGCCAATGTACAGTATCCCGTGTGCAGACCACTGCCTACTGTACACCTGGCTAGACACACACCCGGAGGGTGAATATACCTTTGAGCCATCACATGTCCCAGTCCACGGAGCCTGTACAATGCCATCACAGGGTGGTCACAATAACGTGTGGTAAGACAGACACGTTGTACCAGGTGATGTGTCATGTGTGCATATGTTGAGTTGCACAGCCGTTCACACGTCCGCAACATATCGGTGCATGATGTATAGTGTAACATGATGTGTGGAACTGCACTGTGATCCACAACAGGGTCATCTGAGACAGGTGTGTTGTGAATGGTGTAACCCATGGTCACATGGGATACACACTGGTGCTGTTGGGAGCTATGCTGGTGGCCACCAGTGGTGCCTGCAGTGGTCATACAGACATACTGCACACAGTGTTCTGGCAGGAATGTCCATTGTTGTGGATGATGTGTTGCTACGTGAAGGTAGGTGTGTGTTGTGAATGTTACACATCCAGATGTGACCATCTGGTGCAGTCATGGTCGTCGACAGCATCACACACATCCACAGCAGTCAGAACCCTGTCCCCAGAATGGGTGTCAGCCACTCTTGTACTGTGTGACGTATGTGCAGATGGCAGAACACCTCCCACTGGCTGGATAACAGTGTCAGCTAGGATGGCTACGTGATGGCTGGAATACGCCGTGATAATGTACAATGCTGGTATCCCAATGAAGTACCTGGAATCACACACAGTACGCCATGGCTGCCATGTAAACCATGCACAACAATGACTGTGTGACAGACACAAACAATGCGTAGACATGTTGAACATGCACACATGAGAACACCCAATGAGGTATGTTGCACATATCGATGTACAACTGTCATCTATGGCCATAGCATGGATGCAGATGCACATGCCCCACAGGCAGTACCACGCGATGTAGGTAGGGGGGCATTGCACGTGTACATGTGACAGTTGCTGTACCGCCACATGTCCTGCATAGCCGTCATGTAGGGGTAGCAGTGGTACGTGACTGTTGGACATGCCTGTACATTTGACCATGTCCCACAGGACATGTGTTACGTGTGTACAACATGTGTTGTGCCATCATCAAGCTGTGAAGTGTACGGCTGCCAGTGTACCTGTGTGACATGTTCTGCGATGGGTGCAAAGGCACGCAGTACTGCATTGCATGCCCACATGCCCCACACAGGTGCATAGCCTGAACATACAATACAAAGAGGGTGTTGGATGATAGCAACCCACAAGAGGAGATGGGCACGGGTGGCAACCCACTACCACCTGTTCGGGTATGGTGTGCATGTCTATGACACATTAGCACCCGAGAAGCTAGCGGTACAGCAGTACAGGGTTGCATGCACATATGTTCACCAATACCCCTGTGTGTCCCACCACTGGCCCGTGGACAGACAGACACCAACACAATGTGCAGATTTGATATGTGCACAGCACATCACCGATGGCTATTGTAGAACAGGCTTACTGTGTAGACATGTGCACAGTAGGTCTGCGCCAGCCACACTCAAACACGTTATGTGCCGAACCACACCAATAGTCCAGCCCATGCCACAGACAGATGTGCACGCATCTGTGTATGTACGTCTGGGAATGTCTCCGGCATAGCAGTATAGCTGTGTCAGTGTTGTGAACGACATATTGAATGGGTTGTATGTGTGAGGGGTGCATCATACATGTATGGTCAGAT
The DNA here is from genome assembly GCF_019279795.1 of Protopterus annectens. Classification (NCBI taxonomy): domain Eukaryota; kingdom Metazoa; phylum Chordata; order Ceratodontiformes; family Protopteridae; genus Protopterus; species Protopterus annectens. Next base: position 1,061,353,298 of record NC_056747.1, on the reverse strand, counting down.
CGACGATACCATCAGTGCCCCTGCTATGTGAACATCCCTGTCCCCAGACATGGATACCTATGCTGTGCCCAACACCACGTTCCCCGTGGGAGGGATGGCGCTGTGCAGTGCACCAGCAGACATGGGGGTTGCAGCAGGCACTGGATGTAGACATATGTGGTACCCATGTCAGTCCAGGCAACCATCCATGTGCATGGGATAGCAGTGTGTAGGCACATACAGCACTGTGTTGAACAATATCGCAGCACATAGCACCTGTCAGGGTTAATGTGTATGCATGGATGTGCGATATCTGCATGCACCAGACACACCCCCACCAAGCAGCGTGCAGCCTACCTTGCATAAGGCCAGTGTCCACACCATGATGATAGACATGTGTAATGTCCATATACACATAGCAATGACATATGGAATGGACAGCCACCCTGCCAATATCAGTACCCCCCAGGTGGGTCACATCCCAGTGCCATGTATGTGACATACCCTGCCATACCATGCGGCCCTGCCCAGCAAGGCTGCACGTGCTATCACAGTGCTACATGGTGCGATGGACAAAAGGCACTTTCACTATCAACCGTCCACAGCAGTAATGTGGCAGTGATGCACCCTGTGGTGTTACAGGTGCTGTGTGTTGCCGTGGACAACGCGTGCGCATGCTATGCATGACCTTTCCTGCTAATGTCACATGGTTACACATTGTCCCATGTGTATCACATGTGCAACACAGGTGAGCCGTGGCAGGTTGCCCAACACCCGTACAGTGCTGTGTGGATGTACATGGCACAACACATGCATGTACAGGTGTCCATGTGTATGTGTGCAGTGCCACCGCTGACGTTCATAATGGCCGCGTACGGGATGTCTAGTGACATATACACAGCATCCAGGTGAACAGTAGAACTGTTGTCACATGGGGACCTGTGCCAACTGATATGGACACAGGTGCAGGCAGGTACACATGTCCACAGCAGGCTAACATCAACATGGTGCGTGTACAGTGTGATGAGGTGACACACAGATATGATATGACACCCACTGCTCAATGGTGTGACGGCAACACGTCGGCTGTGTCACTGCCATGATGCATCGCAGAGATTGCAGTGCAGATGTTGTACATGTCATAGCAATGTATGTCCAGCAGTATGCCAGTACAGCAGTGTAAATGTGACCTGTCAACATCATTATGTCCTACAGATAATGCCACGTTCCCGGCTGCCTGCCTTCAGCCGACAGGAGGATGAAGTGATTATACCATTGCTCCACGACAACTACGACATACTGTTCAGCCATGTGCCACTACAGGCACAGCAGCGTGAGGACGTGTGGCAGGATTTGTGCAGGAGGGTGAACAACGTGGGCGGCCACAACCGCACATACCAGCAGATCCGCAGACACTGCACAGACCTAATTCCGCACGTGAAACAGCGTGCCGCAATCGCCAGACAACAAGGTGGGACAGGTGGTGGGCCACCAACCCAGCCCCACTCACACACGGAGGAGCTCCTGGCCAGTCTGGGGACACCCAGGGAACAACATGCAGAAACCCTCGCTGCCATCGTGGAGGTGGGTGTCTCCCAACCAACGAGCCTGGAGCTGCCTGGTAAGTCAGTCTTGCATGTTTGTATGATAACTGACGTAGGTGTGGGTGTCATAGTACACCACATAATATAGCAACACATGCCAGGTATATGGCCACACAAGCTGCATACTACAGTATGCTACGTTGTGTTTGCAGACATGTGCATAGCACATGCTAACACACAGGTGCATGATGTGACATGCACAGTGCTTACCGTGGCGATAGTAATGGATAATGTGTATACTGTTGTGTCACCCCTATACAGGTACCTCTGGCGTGTCGCACAGACATGGGTCTGTCGCAGGTGAGACTGTTGCTAGTAATAGGCATGATACGGTGTATAGATATTCCCCATGTGTCCAGGTATGACATGCACACCTGGGTCTGCCCCAGTCACGGTATACAGGTTGCACCACCCGACACACATGCCACCCATGTACAGTAGATACAACCGTTAGTATAGACTGGCATGACACCACATAACCCATCAGTGTGATATGTGCAGTCAGCTATGCATACAATGGTGGAGGTGTTCCACAATGGCTGCATGTGTAGTATGCATCGGTATGCCTTTGCGGTATGTACACAGTACCACATAGTGAGCTGTGATCTGGCCAGCACACAGGTGTTACCACTGTGACCTATGCCCCTGCATTGGGTGCACACGTTGTGACATGGCACATGACATGTCCCATGCACGTGGTGGTCTGTCCGCAACATTGTCACACCATGACATGACCTACACATGACATAGCAGACATCCACAATGTCTGCATAGCCTTCGGGAATGTGACACCTCAGACTAGTACGGGTGTATGTCACATGGGCCACCACAGGGATGTGTACACGATGCCCATTACACACAATTGTCCATGAACCAGACAAACATGGCCATGGGTGATACCTGCAGGCATGTTGCCACACAGTACATCCGCATTGGGTAGTCACCGTTGCACCCTGTCCACACATAGTGCGGTCATCGCTGTAGTGGACCCCCTGGACATCCGATGTGGTACACCAGACAAATGGAATGCCTGTCTGCAGCCATTAGAGGTGCCACCAATGTCTACCATATACGTGCTGTGGAACAGCATGACTGAGTTGCAGACATGGCAATGCAATGCGTCCAGGTTACGCATCGCACAGAAACATACCTGTGTCCTGCTGCCGTGCAGTGGCACAGTGCCCGTACTCCCCACTGTACAGCTATGTACACAGCTCACACCAACCACAGCTGCACAGACATCCTTGTTACACATGCATTCTATCTGTACACTGTACACATAACACTGCACTGTGACATCCGTTATGATGTGGTGTATGTGGTGGGACACCATTGTCACATGTCCACATGATACCGCACATGTTTGCGGTTTACATGACATAGTGACGCCAGCCATGTGTACTGTTAACCCGCCCGTGGCCACACGGTGTATCACGGTGATGCATGCAAACTACCATGAATGTGTGTACTGCAAGCCTACTAAAAGACACCTGCTTGATGTAGTGTGCACTCCAGGGAATGCTGCATGCCACTTGCAATATCACATGCATGATGTGTCTGCATGTGTGTGTGTCTGCATGTGTATGTCAGCGTGTGTGTGTCCGCATGTGTGTGTGTGTGTGTGTGTGTCTGTGTGTGTGTCTGCGTGTGTGTCTGCATGTGTGTCTGCGTGTGTGTAATGTAACTTACGGTATGTCTTTGTATTCACAGGTGCTGTAGGTGCGTTCCCCTCCTGCGGCCCATCTGATGCTAGTGTCCCCACAGATACTAGCGGTGATGACCATGTGCAGGAGGCACAGGCAGGGTCGTCACGGGCAGAAGCTGTGCCATTGGATAACATCCCAACTATGTCCCCTTCATCCCCGCACACGGTTCAGATGTCGACACATACCACATCACCGTTGCCCATAGAGGAAGGACAGTCAGCGTCTGTTGGCACCGAGCAGGAATGTGTGGTGGCTGCAGAAGGTGCGGGTACACACAATGTTGCCAGTGTAATGACTGGTGAAGTGCCACACAGGCATGTGGCTGGTGCTGCACGTAGGAGGAGCACTGCTAGACATGCACCTGCCGTACAGGGTGCAGCAGCTGGTATCACCAGACGCATGTTTCAGACTGTAATGATGGCACAGGCACGTGCCGAACGGCAGAACCAAGATGGGCAGAGGCTGCAAAGGGCCGCAATCCGTTCCTTAAATGAGAACATCCAGTCATTGGCGAATGCACAACAGCAGCTTGCCGATGTTCTGGATAGGAGATTAGGTGAGATGGTTGGAATCCTCGACCGAGGCATGGCAATCCGCGAGTGTGAGCTGTCTGTGCTGGAACACCTGGTAGGGGTGAGGCGTAGGACACGTGGCCGTAGGCCAGCAACACCACCTAGTGTAGGTCGACGTGTGCGTGCCACCTCTCATGCCCACTCACACAGTGCTGGTAGCATCAGCAGTGCAGCTGGTGCTACACCAACCACACCAGGACACAGCAGGCCACGTGGATGTGGCCCTGGACGGTCCCAGCATGGATACGGTTCCAGCGGACATGTCTCATCGGAGAGTGTCCACTCCATACCTCCACCCGGTAGTGCCCAAGCGACTCCAGGCAGGCACGGGTCACGTGGCCGCAGGCGGACACAGTGAGCCGTACAACCTGCACTGTACAGTCTGGGGCTGCCAAGTATACCCTGTGTAGGCATCACAGATGACTGAACTGTGTACACACATACCCACACACAGCAGACACAACTGTAGGGCTCCACCACATCCACATGCATTCTGCACAGTCATGCCCAGTAAATGCACAGGCCCTTACACACACACATGATGTCATCCATTGGTACAGCCTATGCCCCTGGCACACATATCACCCTGGGCATATGATGAAGCCTCTGCCGCAGCACCGTGATCTACACCATCGGTGCACGGTTATGCAAACATATTCTGATGCACAGGGTGGACAAGATAGTGAGAGGTGTATGTGATACCTGTGTCCGCATAGTACACGATGTGTATGTGCGGTGGTTGTGTATGACAGGTGACAGGTGCGTATGTGACGTGGGTCGTCCACTGACATCATGCAGCAGACATACCATGTAGTGCAGGTGCAGCATTCATTGTTTTGTGTACACGGTATGCGTGGCGGTTACATGTGTAGCACCATGTTGGTTCAGTTAACCCGTATGCCAATTATGGTGTACTTGCATGTGCCTACTGGGAGCACTGTTATCAGTCCCCCACGTGTAGCTGTGGGGTACCCACAGGCACATCTGGCAATATCAGCATACCACAGGTACCCGCAACCTGCATGGACCCCTACATAGCTACATAGGCGCACATGTACATACCAGGCTATGTGCCCTATGGCATGTAAGCCTAGCCAGAGTGTGTGTGGCTGTTAACACCCCTTAGGATGAGGATACCACATCCATCGGTCCGCTGTCCCTCTGTCCAGCAGTGACACAGAGATGATGCCTGGCGCATACCTATGATCACACATCCACACGTCATGATTACTCTTGGACAAAGTCAGTCAGGGGCTCTGCTTCACATGGGCTGGCAATCCTCTCCATGTTGTAGGGGGTCTCTGGGCGTTGACCCTGTTCCCCCAGCACGTCCTATTCATGTTCGTGTTGAGGTTTCTGACAGTCGCTTCTGTGCCCGTGTTTGCCTGGAGCCTAGGAGGTGGAACATGTCCATGTCACCCAGGTCGGACATGGCCGTGTATGTCAGGCACAGATCACCACAGAGCAGACGTGCTGGGAAGGTATACAGCCAGAGTCCCCTTGGTTGGGCAGCGTGTGACACATGTCTCAGCACCTTTATCCCTGTGTTGTGGAACGTTTGTGGTCCTTCCGAGTGCTGCAGGTGTCAGGTTAGGTACAGCCCAGATGTGGCATTGTACGCAATCATTGGTCTGATGTGTGAAGTGTACAGGGGTACAATGAACTCCCCTGATGTGGATGTGATTCCTTCCTGACCAGGTGGCCACAGTGGAATGTCTTCCCAACCACATTGGCATTGTATGTGTTGACAGAGGTTACCGACAGGTGTGGTACCCATGTCCCTGAACACGTCCACCATGTTGAATGGATTACCACCTACATGTTACGTCGGGGCGAACATGTCCTTCCCACTGGGTAGGTCTGCACCTTCCCTGGCATGTAGCAGCAGGCCATGACTCTGGCACCAGTTATCCATGTCTATGAGGCCCCAGGTGGATGTCCGTGTCAAGGGGGG